>NC_053023.1:628129667-628380580 GCF_003073215.2 Triticum urartu
TGATACTCACATGAAAGACAAGAATTGAAGCACAAAGAGAGCATCATGTCGCATGTGAAAAACACATCTAAGTCTAACATACTTCCTATGCATAGGCATCTTATATGCAAACAAATTATCATGGCAAGCAAAAACTAGAATATGCAAGGAAGAAGAACGAAACAATAGCAATCTCAACATAACTAGAGGTAATTTAGTAACATGAAAATTTATACAACCATATTTTGCTCTCTGATAATAATTACATGTAGGATCATAATCAAATTCAACAATATAACTATCACATAAAATATTCTCAACATGATCCACATGCATGCAAAGTTGACACTCTTCCAAAATAGTGGGATTATCATCAAATAAAGTCATGACCTCTCCGAACCCACTTTTGTCAAAAACTTCATGAGATTGAACATTATCCAAATATGTGGGATCTAAAGTCGACACTCTTCCAAACTCACTTTCACTATTATTATCAATCTCATATTCATCATGGAGCTTAATCTTTTTTCAAGATTATAAGAAAAACCACCCCAATCATGATCATTGCAACAAGTAGTGGACATAGCAAAACTAGCATCCCCATGCTTAGGGTTTTGCATATCATTAACATAATGAAATTAATAGAATTCATAATAATATCATTGCAATCATGCTTTTCATTCAAGGAGCTATGGTGAATCACTTCATAAATTTCTTCTTTCAACACTTCATCACAATTTTCAGGTTCACGAATTTCAAGCAAAACCACGTAAAGATAATCTAGTGCACTCAACTCACTAGCAATTGGTTCATCATAATTGGATCTCTTAAAAAGATTAGCAAGTGGATGAGGATCCATAAACTCTTTGCTTCTGATTTTCAACAAACACACAATTATACTAAGCAAACGAGCAAACAAATCAAGTAAGACATCAGGGCAAACGAAAAGACGAACGAAAGAAGGGCGAAGAAAAAGGCAAATCTTTTCGAAAATCATTTTAGAAGTGGGGGAGAGGAAAACGAGAGGAAAATAGCGAATAAAGTAATGCAAGCGATGAGAGTTTTATGATGGGTATTTGGTATATCTTGACTTGGCGTAGATCTCCCCTGCAATAGCGCCAGATATTCTTCCTGCTACTTCTTGAGCTTGCGTTGGTTTTTCCCTTGAAGAGGAAAGGGTGATGCAGCAAAGTAGAGATAAGTATTTCCCTCGGTTAGAGAACCAAGGTACCAATCCAGTAGGAGGAAATGCACAAATCACCAATACCTGCACAAACAATCAAACAACTTGCACCCAACGCGTTAAAGGGGTTGTCAATCCCTTCACTTGCAAAGGTGAGATCTGATAGAGATAAATAAAAGTAAACAAAAGAAAAAGTAAATATTTTTGGGTTTTTTGGTTTATAGACCGGAAAGTAAAAGATTGCAAAATAGTAGATCGGAAACTTATATGATGGAAAATAGACCTGGGGCCATAGGTTTCACTAGAGTCTTCTCTCAAGATAGCAAATAATACGGTGGGTGCACAAATTACTGTCGAGCAATTGATATAAAAGCGTAATGTTATGACGATATCTAAGGCAATGATTATGAAATATAGGCATCACGCCCATGTCAAGTAGACCGACTCCTGCCTGCATCTGCTACTATTACTTCACACATCGACCGGCTCCTGCCTGCATCTAGAGTATTAAGTTCATGAAGAATAGAGTAATGCATTATGTAAGATACATGATGTAGAGGCATAAACTCAAGCAATATGATGTAAACCCCATCTTTTTATCCTCGATGGCAACAATACACTATGTTCCTTGCTGCCCCTACTATCACTGGGAAAGGACACCACAAGATTGAACCCAAAGCTAAGCGCTTCTCCCATTGCAAGAAAAACCAATATAGTTGGCCAAACCAAACTGATAGTTCAAAGAGAATTATAAAGATATCAAATCATTCATAAAGAATTTAGATAAGATTCAAATAATATTCATAGATAAGCTGATCATAAATCCACAATTCATCGGGTCTCGACAAACACACCGCAAAATAAGATTACATCGGATAGATCTCCAAGAAAATCGAGGATAACATGGTATTGAGAATCAAAGAGAGAGAGAGAGAGAAGAAGCCATCTAGCTACTAGCTATGGACCCGTAGGTCTGAGGTAAACTACTCACGCTTCATCGGATGGGCAATAGGGTTGATGTAGAAGCCCTTCGTGATCGAATCCCCCTCCGGCAGGATGATGAAAAAGGCCCCAAGATGGGATCTCGCGGGAACAGAAGGTTGCGGCGGTGGAAAAGTGTTTTCGTGGATGCTTCTGGTGGTTTGGGAATATATGTTTATATATAGGAGGAAGATCTAGGTCAGGGGGTCACCGAGGGGCCCACGAGGTAGGGGGCGCGCCCTCCACCCTTGTGGCCGCCTCGTGGCTCTTCTGACTTGCACCCCAAGTCTCCTGGGTGACTTTTGGTCCAAGAAAAATCATCGCGAAGGTTTTATTCCATTTGGACTCCGTTTGGCATTCCTTTTCTGCGAAGCTCAAAAACAAGGGGAAAACATAAACTGGCACTGGGCTATAGCTTAATAAGTTAGTCCCAAAAATAATATAAAATAGCATATTAATGCATATAAACATCCAAAACAGATAATATAATAGCATGGAACAATAAAAAAATATAGATACGTTGGAGACGTATCAGGCTTCTACGTCATCCCTGCTGCCCTTTTGATGGTGTGTCAATAGTTCACCACAGACCTACGGGTCCATAGCTAGTATCTAGATGGCTTCTTCTCTCTCTTTGATCTTCAATGCAATGTTCTCCTTGATGTTTTTTGAGTTCTATCCGATGTAATCTTCTTTTGTGGTGTGTTTGCTGGGATCTGGTGAATTGTGGGGTTATGATCAGATTATTCATGAATATTAATTGAGTCTTTTCTGAATTCTTTTATACATGATTGTTATAGCTTTGTATTTCTCTTTGATCTATCGATTAGTGTCGGTGTACTAGAGTAGGGGTACCCTAGTATCCCGAACTTGTGCACGGGCAGTCGCAGCATCCCGCGGCAAAGCTTGCCGGGTGACCGCCAAGGTCCTCCGTGGTTCCTTTGGAGCCATTCAAGGGCAAAGTATCCAAGCCAAGGAGACAAGACCCAGGCAAGAGGAGCTTGCCGGGAAGGCCAACCAAGGCATCTCAAGGAACTTGCCGTGACGTGCCACGCGTCCCGGCAAGGCCCGATGAGCGACAAGCTCCCGGACGCGACAAGACAACGACCGCGGCAAGGCGCTTGCCGCGGAAAGCCACCACTCTGTGTCCGCGCTCCAGCACATCCACCAACGTGTCACTCTGGGACCCTTCCAGGCGTACGTGACGGGAGGCTGTGCAGCCAGCGGTGCGCGGTGGCAAGCGGCGATGACAAGATTGCCATCGTGGCGAGCGGTGGCGTCCCTGACGGTCCCTTTTTCACTATTTAGGCGATGCAGACGGGCATTTAATGCCCTGGTCCCCTGCCGTCAGGGTTAGGTGTGATACACTGTAGCAGGTAGCTGTACCAACTGCAACACCTTTCCATTTTTACCCTTGTCTATGTTGCCTCCTGTCGGTGACCCCTTGAGCATATAAAAGGTGGCCCATGCGCAACGTAGAGGGGGGGAGGAAGAGAACACTCACGCTTGGTCTCGTTAGCTGCTGGGGTGTACTGTAGCACTCCGCGCTCCCGAGCAAGAACTCAATACAAACCACAAAGCAGGAGTAGGGGTTTACGCATCCGTGTGGCCCGAACCTGGGTAAACTGCTCGTGTGCTTCGCCTCGATCCGCCGGTCCCATAGGTGCTCGTGGATTAGTCCCCCGACATCTTTGGCGCGCCAGGTAGGGGAATCGAGGTTGTGTGAACCAGATCCGGTGTTCACACGAGCTAGATCTTCATCATCTTCATCGACATGCCACCGAAGAAGAAGGCTTCGGAGGCGGCTGCTCCGTCCGCGCCGAACCCACCACCGCCGAAGCAAACGGCTGATGGGGCAGACGCCGGCGGAAGAACGGGCGTCGACGAGGGAGCTCACTGTGCTGCCAGGTCCAAGGACAAGGCTGCGCTGCCCATCGGCGGCGTAGCCGGCTCCCACTACGACCGGGCGCACTCCAAGACCTCGGCGTCAGTACATGCACCGCGCCCATCTCAGGAGGCGCGGGACCGGAAGCATCATGGTACTCACGGTACCATGCGTTTGCAGGACCAAGATCGAGCCGGTAGATCTCGGAGTGCTCAAGGCCAGCATGAACGCCAACATGCTGGCACGAGCGAGGCACGGTCGCCTGGACGAGATACTGCTCCTTCTAACATAGTTAGAAGTCCGAGCATATCCCGCTCCTCGCACCGTTCGCCACCGCCACCCGCCACTACAGCAGAAGCTTTTGCGCGAGCTCAACTGCTCCTGGACTACCCTCCAACGGCAGACAAGATCGACGACTGGAGGGCCACCATTCAGAGTCTCATCGGCTTCGCCAACGGCGACACTCAACGGCAGCCGAGCACGTCGCAGCCATGGCAAGTCAGCCAGGCACGAGCCGGTGGCGGCAAGACCGGTGGGGGTGCAACCACTGTGCACTCTCCGCCCCGAAGGCCAAGATCGCCGACTCACCGGATCCACCTCGACAGCGACTCCATCGCGTCATCAGATCCACGAGCTCGTCGCGATCAGCGCCAAGTTCTTCACGAACGACAGCAAGAAGACGCTCGTACTCGCATCGAGCGCCGAAGAGAAGCACGACGTCAATCGGACCAGTGCGCTGGGCCCTCTGTCGACATGCATGCGCTAGGGGAACCAGGCGACTTGCCGTACGCGGTAGGTTGCCCCGCGTTTACTCGTGAGCTGCGGCAAGTCCAGTGGCCCAGCACGAAGAATTTCAAGCCAAACGTACCAGAGAAGTACGACGGCAAGTCGCATCCGTCGGAGTTCCTCAGCATCTACACCATCGCGGTGCAGGCTGTCGGGGGGCGGGACGACAAGATCCTTGCCAACTACTTCCCGCTGGTGCTCAAGCCCAACGTCAGGTCCTGGCTCATGCACTTGCCGGACAACTCCATATCCTCCTAGGCAGACCTATGCCATCAGTTTGTCGGCGCTTTTACAGGCGGCCACAAACCTCATGGCCAAGAGAGTGACCTTCATCTGCTCACCCAGAAGGAAGGAGAGCCCCTGCGCAAGTACATTCAGAGATTTAGCCGTGTACAGCACAACATCCCAGATGTCCACCCTGCCGCGGTCATCAGCGCGTTCCATCAGAACGTGCGTAACCGCAGGATGCGGGAGGAGATGGCGATGTGCAAGATCAGAGACGTCAGTGAGCTGTATGCCCTGGCCGACAAGTGTGCACGTGCTGAGGAAGGGAGGAAACTCCCCGGAGAGAATACAGGAGCAGGAGGATCTGACAGCGAGGATGCTGCCCCGGCAAAGAAAAACCGGCAGCGGAACAACGGGAAGAAGAAAGGCAAAGATGTGCTAGTCATTGAGCAGTCCGGCAACGAAAGTGGCGCCAAGAAAGCCAAAGCTGGTAGCTCCAGCAAGGAGATTGCCGCATGCACCAACTGCCAGACTGTGGCGGTCGCCGACAAGCAGTACTGCAAGATCCACCGCACCAAGGGCCATGACCTCCAGAGCTGCAAGAAGGTCGAGCAGCTTGTCCAGCAGCAAAAGGCTGAATACGAGCAACGCGACAAGGAGAGGGCCCAAGGAGGCGCTGGAGAATCCGGCAAGAAGCGCGCCGGCCGGGGAGGACGCCGCGGCAAGGCCAAGCAGCGGCAAGGAGACAGACCTCCACGCGGCCGCGACAAGGATTAAGATGACGACGACGACGAAGACATGGATGGTATCGAGACCAGTGAGCAGGAGTTCCAGAAAGCCACAGAGGTCTTGTGCGTTGATGGCGGTGCTTCTCTGCATACTTCGCAGCACCAACTCAAACAGTGGGTGCGGGAAGTCAATGCGGCGGAACCACCTGTCGAGTCACGCAAGCTTCTGAAATGATCCAGCACGCCTATCATCTTTGATATTGAGGACCACCCTGATCGCACAACTGCGGTCGGGTGCTTGCCGATGTTGGTTTCACCAACTATCCGCAACCTCAAGGTCACTAAGATGCTAGTTGACGGCGGGGCCAGCTTGAACCTGATCTCCTCCGCTGTACTCCAGAAACTCCAGATCCCTGTCAGCGAGCTTGAAGAGACCGGCACATTCCAAGGAATCAACCCGGGAAGGAGCAAGCCGAAGGGGAAGGTCACGTTGACAGTAACATTTAGCAACGAGGTGAACTTCAGGACTGAGAGGGTCACTTTTGACGTTGCCGATTTTCCATTGAATTACAATGGGATACTCGGCCGTCCAGCACTCGCCAAGTTCATGGCAGCCTCTCACTACGCATACAACATGCTGAAGATGCCAGGCCCGATAAGCGTCATCTCTGTCCCTGGCGACAAGAAGGATGATCTTATCTGCGCCGACAAGATCTACCGGAAAGCGGCAGCCGCAACAGATTGCAAGTCACCTGCCGTTGAAGCTCCCGGGGGGAGGAAGAGAACACTCACGCTCGGTCTCGTTAGCTGCTGGGGTGTACTGTAGCACTCCGTGCTCCCAAGCAAGAACTCAATACAAACCACAAAGAAGGAGTAGGGTTTTACGCATCCGTGCGGCCCGAACCTGGGTAAACTGCTCGTGTGCTTCGCCTCGATCCGCTCTTCGTGCGACCCTCGCCCCCGCCGAACCGAAAGGGACTCGGTCCGCCGGTCCCATAGGTGCTCGTGGATTAGTCCCCCGACAGTTAGGTTTGGCCAACTAGATTGATTTATATTGCATTGGGTGAGGTGCTTTGTGATGGGTTCACTCTTGAGTGCTCCATCCTAGTGATAGAAAGGGAAAGGGCACGTATTTCTATTTTTGCTATTAAGGATAAAAAGATGGGGTTTATTCATATTGCTTGGGTTTACTTTGTATACATCATGTCATCTTGCTTAAGACGTTACTCTGTTTTATACTCAAAAACAAGAAATACCTTTTGCAATTTATCTTATTACCTACCATTATGAGATTTGATCCTTGGAAATGACCTTGAGGGGATTGACAACCCCCTTGTTTGCGTTGGGTGCAAGCATTTGCTTTTGTGTGTGCATGTGTTGCTAACGAGGTTCTGTGTGGTTCTCTTACTGGATTGATAACCTTGGTTCTTAACTGAGGGAATTATTATTTCTACTATACTACTTCATCCTCTCCTCTTCAAGGAAATCCCAACACAGCTCATAAGTAGCGCACAACGACATCAGCGCCCTTGTCGCTGGGACTCTGCCTAGTAACCTCCTTTTGGGAGGTGGTGGCACGTCCGCACCAGCGAAGAGGTGGTGGTGCGACCATAGCCTGGCGAAGGTGGATAGCGGCGACGCTTTAAGGATGCCACTATTGCTCACGAGCTCCTCTCCCACGGGACCTAGGGTGATGCTAATGCAGCGCAGCTCGAGGAGGCAGACACGTTGGAGAAGTTCACAGTCGGAGCCCATGATGAAGCGTTGATGCAGCCACATGAGCGACACACCCTACAACCGCATGATTGGGGAGGGCGTGACAGCTACGTGGTGGTCCTCTACTCCATCGTGCCACAAAGTCATTGGTAGTTTGTGCTTGTTGTGGTATGCATGTACTCGCAATTCTTCCACCTCGCTCCCTTCCTCATCCTGCTACCTAGGTCCCCTCCGAGCTTGCCATCACCATCCCTAAGGTGACCCGTGTCTTACTCTCCTTCCTCCCTTTAGAAACATAGCCCAGAGGCATCTTGCCCGTCGAATCCACGGCCGGGGTTTTGTAAGACCCCGAGAATCATGCTACAATAATCTCATGCCTAATGACGCCATGTCATCATAATTAAGTTGCTACTCCTCACTTTGTTTCAAACCAAACTAAAATTCAAATTTAAAGTTTAAGGCAAAAGTTTACTTCTTCAGAAATGCAAACAAAATAGTTCATAATTTTGCAAATAATCTCTAAGTAATTAAGTTGAGGAAAACAACATCACCTAAATTCCTAAAATGCCTGTGGCATCCAAAACAGTAGCAAAACAGCCCCAACATAAATCTTTCTATGTAAACAAAATTCAAATGTGTAAGTGCATTTAGTGCCCCTTAGTGATTTTGGTGTATTGAAGACTTATAGGTTAAGGGACTAATGTGTTTGTGAGTGTACACAGGTCCTATAAGTCTCTGAGGAGTTTGATATATCCGAAGAAAGTCGTCCCCTAAAAATGAATGTCTTCATCTGAAGACTTCGGTTTTCTTGAAGACTTTGAAGATGAGGAAATTGGTGTGACCTTGAAGATATCGATGTGAGGACTATGAAGCATGAAGACTTTTGTTTTCGTAGTTTAACTTTCTTCTTTTGAGTCATAGGAAACACCGTATTGTTAAAGGGGGTTGAGGTAATACTAAGAAAAATTTCCGAGTGATGCTCATCCCAAAGCCTATACATACCCAATCCTTCGAGTGAACCCTTTGGAAATCTCTTGTAGTTTAGTCAATTTCTTTAGTGACAGAGACGAAGTTCTTCTAGTCTCCGAGGAATTTGTTCTGACTAAGGAGTTAGGAATTCACTAGTGTGAATTTCCTACAGTGAGGAACATGATAGCCCTGAGGAATTTGAGAGCTCAAATTTTCGACCGTTGTTGTGCTTCGCGCCAGCTGTCCCAAATATCTTATCCACATAATGGTCATATCATTAGGGGAATTTATGTCTTATCATGTCGGGCTGCTCCCTGGCTATAAATAGCCGCCCTCCTCAACCACTAGCTAGTTGGTTGCTCCGAGAGATAGATTGACACTTGTCATTTAGAGCATCCCATCCTCCGAGGACTTTGAGAGAAAATCATCAGTGAGGAAAACCCCAAAACCCCAACACCTAAAACCCAAAGTGATTGAGCATCACTGAAGAGATTGTTCCTGTGTGGAACCAACGATTGTTACCTTTGAAGACTGCGCATCTTCCAGACGGTTAGGCCTCATGGTCTAGAGCATCCAAGAGGAATTGTGGATCGCCGAGTGACCAAGTCTATGAAGGTTTGGAAGTCACTTTGAAGAATTACTGCGAGTGATTGGGCGAGGTCTGTGTGACCTTCGCTCAAGGAGAATATGGTAAGGACTGTGTGTCATGGGACTGTGTGTACTTTGGTTTAAATACCAAGCCACTCCAACCAGACGTACAACTATCACAATAGTTAGAACTGGTCTACCAAATTACTGTCTTCACTGAGCTACTGGTTCTATTTCCTCAACCGTTTCATTTCCCCGTTTAAGTGTTGATGAAATTGATCATTACTGTTTTTAGACTTTGATTGAAGACTTTCTCAATTTCCTCAATCATATTTCTTCAGTCACCTTGTATTATGCCTGCTTATCCTGTTTACATGCACCTGTGCTCTGTGTATGTTTCATTTCATCATGATGACTATGCTACTATCTTGTTATGCATGCACCTGAGTACTTTATCCGCTGCATGTATTTCGTCACTTAGCAAATTCCTACAGTAGTATTTCCTCGGTGACGAATTTGTAAAAACCGCCTATTCACACCCCTCTAGTCGATATAACACACTTTCAATTGGTAACAGAGCAAGGTACTCCCTTGTTTTGTGTGATTTTGGTTTAACCACCTGCGGTTTAGTTATGTCGACTGCAGGTATGAAGAAAGTGTCCGCTGCATGCCCCATCTTTGATGGTCGTGATTATCCCAAGTGGAAGACCATGATGTGGAAGTGCTTCTTGGTGATGAACATTGCTGTGGACCGTCACTGAGATTGGTCTTACCAATCTATGCAAGATGGCGCATGTTGATGACATTCGCAAGTATACTCGGCTGGATACTATGGCAAGGGATATCATCTGCTCCTGCTTATCCAGACATGAGTTCAAGCGCATGATACATCTTTGCAATGCGAAGCTAATATGGGACTGAATCCCTAACGTCTATGAAGTCCATCGAACTTGTCAGGATCCCTGGTTCCTCGAGTTCAAGGAATCACTCAAAACGATGACTTTCGAACCTAATTCATCTTCTTCTGCTCCATGCCTCATGGCAAAAGTTGCCAAGGTACTCAAATATCCCTCCTCTGGATCTAGTGAAGACGAATCTGATGATGACCTCAAACCTAGTTATTCCAATCTTGCTAATATTGCCAGTAAACAACAAAAGGCTTTGGAAAGGATTCAACAATTGCTAGAGAAAAGCGATGACCTATTGGGTGTGGAAATGAATCTAACTCAAACCCCGACTGATGATTTTAAACTTCTTCAGTCTAAGTTTGATAACCTTCAAGGTCGTCATGAAACCCCCTTAGCTGATCACGAGAAGCTTTCTTATGAATTTCTTCAAAGAAAGCAAGATATTGAGAAACTAAGGCTGAGTCATGATGATCTTCAAAGGGAAAATGATTCTTTGCATGCTCAACAGATCAGTTCCTCTCAGGAAGAATTCATTCCACTGTGTTTGAAATGCATCGAACATGAATCTGCTAATTCTTCACCTGAAAGTTCAAATGCTTCTATTGCTGCAAATTCATCAACTATTTCTGTGGTCACAAATTCCCCATCTGAGGATACCACAAGTATCACTAACGAAAATGCAGGGTTGAACGAATTGTATGTGATAGGCATGTAGAAAAGCCTCAAAGGGCATCAAGCTCTTTATGATGTACTTTAAAGGCAGATCTTGAACAGTAACCCTAGGAAAGAGGGTATTGCCTTTGAGAGGAAACTCAATGCTGATGGGACCTACTCGAAACCTGAGCAATATCCCAAAACCTTATGGTTTGCTGCAAAAGGACCTCCCATAGATCCATCTACTTTATCTTGTTTTACATGTGAATCTTCATATTCATCTGATGAGTCATTTGACTTCAACTATAAACTGTTCAAAAATCAGAATGGTGAAGTATTTGCTAGATATGTTGGAACTAACTACAGGAATGGTCCACCTATGAAGAGAATCTAGGTTCCCAAAAGGTGCGTTGAAAGTCTTTAGGTGAATGTCCTCATGACACCACCTGTGAAGAACAAGAACCCAGATCAAATTATTCATATGTATCAAATTCCTCAAATGGTCAAAAGTACACTTATCCTCGTGCTAATGCTTCTGTTTCGCAGGGAAAATCTAAGAGTTATGAATATGTGAATTATTCTTCAAACCATTATGTTCATAAGTCCTCGAAGAATTTCTCAGCTTATTCATATGCATACTCTAACCCATATTGTGTGAAACGAAGTGCACTGGCTTCAATGCCACCTTTCTCATATGGAGCTCGCAGAATGATGAACTCTTTGCCACCCCTCTAGATGTGGGTGGTGAAGAATAAGAACTAATCTCTTATGCAGGGTCAGGTCTCCAGACGAACTTAAACATCTGAAGAATTTGCTAGAGACCCGAGACTGCTTGAAAGGACGCAAGCTAATCATGAAGAAATGAATTACTCATTTCTCGTGTCCTTATACTGTTATATCTATTGCACTACCCGATGAAATTCTATCTGACGAATTTCATGCCATATTCTTCACTCTGAAGTATATGAGTTCTTAAGATGCACTAATTTGTCTGTAGGATGAATCTCTCAAAGCTGCTGAGTGGGTCCTCAATAGTGGATGTACAAATCACATGACTGGTGAAAAGAACTTACTGATGGACTCTTCTCTATCTCCATCGCATCTGAAGCATATCACCTACGCTAATAATGGAAAAAAGCAAGGTATTGGGTCTAGGTAGGGTTGCAATCTCAAAGGATCGACACATGGACAAAGTCATGCTTGTCGAGTCCCTCGGATTCAACCTCATGTCTGTCTCAATGCTTTGTGATCTTGATATGGTTGTCACCTTTGGCAAATATTTATGCATAGTACTCATGGAATCTGACAAATCCAAAGTCTTCGAAGGATTTAGGAGAGGAGACTTGTATATTGTTTATTTCTCTGCAAGACCACAACCTGCCACATGTCTACTTGCAAAAGCTTCAGAAGGCTGGCTATGGCATCGACAACTTGGTCATGCTGCCATGAGGAACTTGCACATGCTTGTGAAGAAGAAGCATTTCATCAGCATCGAGGGTGTCAAATTCCTCAAAGATCATCTTTTTGGGTCTTGTGAGGTTGGAAATATGACCACATCTAAGAATCCCTCGAAGACTATCATGACTACCACTCGTCCTTTTGGATTGCTTCACATGGACTTCTTTGGCCCTACTCATTATGTCACATTAACAAATGCAGCATCTTTATATGGCTTTGTTATTATTGATGATTATTCTCGTTACACCTAGGTGCATATCATTATGTACAAAACTGAAGTGCAGGAAGTCTTTAAACGATTTTCCTCAAGGGCCTCGACGAATTTTTGTGTGAAGATCAAGCACATCAGGAGTGACAATGGGACCGAGTTCAAGAACACTGGTCTTGATGACTATCTTGAAGAACTTGGTATTACTCATGAGTTATCTGCCCCATACACTCCTCAGCAGAATGGCGTCATGGAGCGCAAAACATGACTCTTGTTGAGATGGCTTGCACTATGCTTGATGAATACAGGACGCCTCGTCACTTAAGGCCTGAGGCTATTGATACTGCGTGCCACATCATCAATAGGGTATATTGATACGTCTCCAACATATCTATAATTTTTTATTGTTCCATGCTATTATATTATCTGTTTTGGATGTTTTATATGCATTAATATGCTATTTTATATGATTTTTGGGACTAACCTATTAACCTAGAGCCCAGTGCTAGTTTCTGTTTTTCCTTGTTTTAGAGTTGCGCAGAAAAGGAATACCAAACGGAATGAAACTATCATGATGATTTTTCTTGGACCAGAAGACACCCAGGAGACTTGGAGTGCAAGTCAGAAGAGCCACGAGGTGGCCACAAGGGTGGAGGGCACGCCCAGGGGATAGGGCGTGCCCCCAACCTTATGGGCCCCTCGGTGACCCCCTGACCTAGATCTTCCTCCTATATATTCTCAAATATCCCAAAAACTTATAGAGGAGCCATGAAACCACTTTTCCACCGCTGCAACCTTCTGTACCCGTGAGATCCCATCTATGGGCCTTTTCCGGCATCCTGCCGGAGGGGGATTCGATCACAGAGGGCATCTAAATCAACACCATTGCCTCTCCTATGAAGCATGAGTAGTTTACCAAAAACCTACGGGTCCATAGCTAGTAGCTAGATGGCTTCTTCTCTCTCTTTGATTCTCAATACCATGTTCTCCTCGATGTACTTGGAGATCTATTTGATGTAATACTCTTTTGCGGTGTGTTTGCCGAGATCCGGTGAATTGTGGATTTATGATCAGCTTATCTATGAATATTATTTGCATCTCCTCTGAATTCTTATATGCACGATTTGATATCTTTGCAAGTCTCTTCGAACTATCGATTTGGTTTGGCCAACTAGATTGGTTTTTCTTGTAATGGGAGAAGTGCTTAGCTTTGGGTTCAATCTTGCGGTGCTCGATCCTAGTGACAGAAGGGGAACCGACACGTATTGTATTGTTGCCATCGAGGATAAAAAGATGGGGTTTTCATCATATTGCTTGAGTTAATTCTGCTACATCATGTCATCTTACTTAACCAGTTACTGTATTCTTATGAACTTAATACTCTAGATGCAGGCAGGAGTCGGTCGATGTGTGGAGTAATAGTAGTAGATGCAAAATCATTTCGGTCTACTTGACACGGATGTGATGCCTATATTCATGATCATTATCTTCGATATCGTCATAACTCTGCGCTTTTCTATCAATTGCTCGGCAGTAATTTGTTCACCCACCGTATTATTTTCTATTTTGAGAGAAGCCTCTAGTGAAACATATGCCCCCTGGTCTATTTTCCATCATATAAGTTTCTGATCTATAATTCTAGTTTCCTATTTACTTATTTTGCAATATTTTACTTTCTGTTCCATAAACCAAAAATACCAAAAATATTACTTTACCGTTTATCCATCTGTATCAGATCTCACTTTCCAAATAACCGTGAAGGGATTGTCAACCCCTTTGTCGCGTTAGGTGCAAGTTGGTGTTTGTTTGTGGAGGTATTCGGTGGCTTGTTGCGTTGTATCCTACGAGATTGATACCTTGGTTCTCAAAAACTAAGGGAAATGCTTACTCTACTTTGCTGCATCACCGTTTCCTCTTCAAGGGAAAAACCAACGCAAGCTCAAGAGGTAGCAAGAAGATTTTCTCGCGCCGTTGCTGGGGAGATCTACGCCAAGCCGAGACATACCAAGTACCCATCATAAACTCTCATCCCTCACATTACATTATTCTCCATTCGCCTCTCGTTTTCCTCTCCCCCACTTCTATAACGATTTCCTTTTCTTCGCTCCTTTATCATTCGTCTTCTTCATCTGCCTTTTGTTTGCTCGTTTGCTAGATTTGTTGCCACTACCATGTCTGAAACCAGGGAGGTTATCGCTGAAAATGTTGATGAGAAACTTGAAACTTGCTCTTTGGATCCCAGAACTGTAAAGCCTCCTAATTACAAAACTAAAATCTTTCGTATATGAGATGGTAATATTATTGGGGAAAGTGTTATCCAAGAATTCTTTGATTGTATGGGATCCTTGCCTATTAGTAAAAAACTATTCTTCTTGAGACAAACTGTTATGATGATGCTATTGTTATGCTTGTTGAGAAATTAGAAACCAAATTTGTGCATCTTCATCCTGCTTTGCAAACAGTGTTTTATGAACTTCCTAAAATCAATCATCCTGTAGCTAAAAAGATTGCCACTATTATCCTTATGCATGAATTTGATTTTATTATACAAGAAGCTAGGGTTATTTTTGCTTTCTATAAAAAGGATGCTGAACACCCTCCAATTATAGACATCCTCCATGATAAAGAAACTATGTGCAGTTTGGAATCTAGGGACTACCAATCTTATAGTGCAAATCTTAGAAGGAGATTTCCTCATTCAGAGATATCTCAATATTTGTATCTTGAGGATTTTGAGGAGTTTGATTGGATAACTAGAGGAATTTATGTAGGATTCAATGGAGAGTGGTTGAATAAAATGATGAAGGAACCTATTAGAAACGAGCTACGTATTTTGTATGATGACATATACGGTGATGATCCCGATTATGGGTTTATGAATGTTAAGGTTTCCAATTAAAGTCCCTTTCATGATTTAAGTTCATCTACTAGGAGGGAAATAAAGGAGAGAATAGAATTGCTAATACGAGTTTTGGAAGACTTGATGAGAAAAGAATTGCATACCGAAGATGAGAATATCTAGATCTATTCATGTTTTATGCCTAGCTAAGGGCGTTAAATAATAACGCTTGTTCGGAGGCAACCCAATCTTAGTTTTGTTTTTGATTTTTAGGTTCTGTTTTGCAATAAATAGTTCATCTAGCCTCTGGTTATATGTGGTTTCATGTTTTAATTAGTGTTTGTGCCAAGTAAGACCTTTGGGATAGCTTATGGTGATAGTTGATTTGATCCTGCTGAAAATTGAAACTTTTGCACCCATGAGATTAGTTAAAATATTAATTCTTTTTGCAGAGGATTAATAAGCAAATTTCTTAGGACTTCCTAAGTTCTCAAGATTTTTGGAGTTACAGAAGTATTCTAAATATGCAGATTTCTACAGACTGTTCTATTTTTGACAGATTCTATTTTTTGCGTGTTGTTTGCTTATTTTGATGAATCTATGGCTAGTATCGGGGGGTATAAACCATGGAAATGTTGGAATACAATAGATATTACACCAATACAAATAAAGAATGAGTTCAAAACAGTACCAAAAGTGGTGATTTATTTTCTTATACTAACGGAGCTTACGAGATTTTCTGTTGAAGTTTTGTGTTGTGAAGTTTTCAAGTTTTGGGTAAGGATTTGATGGACTATGGAATAAGGAGTGGCAAGAGCCTAAGCTTGGGGATGCCCAAGGCACCCCAAGGTAATATTCAAGGACAACCAAGACCCTAAGCTTGGGGATGCCCCGGGAAGGCATCCCCTCTTTCGTCTTCGTCTATCGATAACTTTACTTGAGACTATATTTTTATTCACCACATGATATGTGTTTTGCTTGGAGCGTCTTGTATGATTTGAGTCTTTGCTTTCTAGTTTGCCACAATCATTCTTGCTGTACACACCTTTTGGGAGAGGCACGCATGAATTGTGATTTATTAGAATACTTTATGTGCTTCACTCATATCTTTTGAGCTAGGCAATTTTGCTCTAGTGCTTTGCTTATATCCTTTTAGAGCACGGTGGTGGTTTTATTTTATAGACATTAATGAACTCTCGTACCTCACTTATATTATTTTGAGAGTCTTTAAGACATCATGGTAATTTTCTTTGGTTATAAAATTAGTCCTATTATGATAGGCATCCAAGAGGGATATAATAAAATTTCATATAAAGTGTATTGGATACTATGAGAAGTTTGGTTCCTTATGATTGTTTTGAGATATGAAGATGGTGATATTAGAGTAATGCTAGTAAGTAGTTGTGAATTTTAGAAATACTTGTGTTAAGGTTTGTGAGTCCCGTAGCATGCACGTATGGTGAACAGTTATGTAACGCAGTCGGAGCATGAGGTATTTCTTGATTGTCTTCCTTATGAGTGGCGTTCGGGGACGAGCGATGGTCTTTTCCTACCAATCTATCCCCCTAGGAGCATGCGTGTAGTACTTTGTTTTGATGACCAATAGAGTTTTGCAATGAGTATGTGAGTTCTTTATGACTAATGTTGAGTCCATGGATTATACGCACTCTCACCATTCCGCTATTGCTAGCCTCTCTTGTACCGCGCAACTTTCGCCGGTACCATAAACCCACCATATACCTTCCTTAAAAAAGCCACCATACCTACCTATTATGGCATTTCCATAGCCATTCCGAGATATATTGCCATGCAAATTTCCACCATTCCGTTTATTATGACACGCATCATCATTGTCATATTGATATGCATGATCATGTAGTTGACATCGTATTTGTGGCAAAGCCACTGTTCATCATATTTTTTATACATGTCACTCTTGATTCATTGCACATCCCAGTACACCGCCGGAGGCATTCATAGAGTCATATTTTTGCTCTAGCATCGAGTTGTAATTTTTTGAGTTATAAGTAAATAGAAGTGTGATGATCTTCATTATTAGAGCATTGTCCCATGTGAGGAAATAAAAAAAAGAAAGGTCAAATAAAAAAAGAGAAGGCCCAGAAAAAATAGAAAAGGAAAAAAAGAAAAAGAAAAAATGAGAAAAATAGAGAAGGGACAATGTTACTATCCTTTTTGCCACACTTGTGCTTCAAGGTAGCACTACGATCTTCATGATAGAGAGGCTCCTATATTGTCATTTTCATATACTAGTGGGAATTTTTCATTATAAAACTTGGCTTGTATATTCCAACGATGGGCTTCCTCAAAATGCCCCAGGTCTTCATGAGCAAGCAAGTTGGACACACCCACTTAGTTTTGTTTTTGATCTTTCATAAACTTATAGCTCTAGTGCATCCGTTGCATGGCAATCTCTACTCACTCACATTGATATCTATCGATGGGCATCTCCATAGCCTGTTGATATGCCTAGTTGATGTGAGACTATCTCCTTCTTTTGTCTTCTCCACAACCACCGTCTATTCCACCTATAGTGCTATGTCCATGCCTCACGCTCATGTATTGCGTGAAAGTTGAAAAGGTTTGAGGACATCAAAAGAATGAAACAATTGCTTGGCTTGTCATCAGGGTTGTGCATGATTTGAATATTTTGTGTGATGAAGATGGATCATAGCTAGACTATATGATTTGGTAGGGATAAGCTTTCTTTGGCCATGTTATTTTGAGAAGACATAATTATTTTGTTAGTATGCTTAAAGTATTATTGTTTTTTATGTCAATATTAAACTTTTGTTTTGAATCATACGGATCCGAACATTCATACCACAATAAATAGAATTACATGGATAAATATGTTTGGTAGCATTCCACATCAAAAATTATGTTTTTTATCATTTACCTACTCAAGGACGAGCAGGAATTAAGCTTGGGGATGCCTGATACGTCTCCAATGTATCTATAGTTTTTGATTGTTCCATGCTATTATATTATCTGTTTTGGATGTTTTATATGCATTAATATGCTATTTTATATGATTTTTGGGACTAACCTATTACCCTAGTGCCCAGTGCCAGTTTCTGTTTTTTCCTTGTTTTAGAGTTTCACAAAAAAGGAATACCAAACAGAGTCCAAACAGAATGAAACTTTCCCGATGATTTTTCTTGGACCAGAAAACACCCAGGAGACTTGGAGTGCAAGTCAGAAGAACCACAAGGCGGCCACATGGGTGGAGGTCGCGCCCCCAACCTTGTGGGCGCGGTGACCCCCTGACCTAGATCTTCCTCCTATATATTATCAAATATTCCAAAAACTTCCAGAGGAGACACGAAACCACTTCTCCACTGCCGCAACCTTCTATACCCGTGAGATCCCATCTAGGGGCCTTTTCTGGCATCCTTCTGGAGGGGGATTCGATCATGGAGGGCTTCTACATCAACACCATTGCCTCTCCGATGAAGCGTGAGTAGTTTACCACAGACCTACGGGTCCATAGCTAGTAGCTAGATGGCTTATTCTCTCTCTTTGATTCTCAATACCGTGTTCTCCTCGGTGTTCTTGGAGATCTATTCGATGTAATACTCTTTTGCTGTGTGTTTGCCGAGATACGATGGATTATGGATTTATCATCAGCTTATCTATGAATATTATTTGCATCTCCTCTGAATTCTTATATGCATGATTTGATATCTTTGCAAGTCTCTTCGAACTATCAATTTGGTTGGGCCAACTAGATTGGTTTTTCTTGCAATGGGAGAAGTGCTTAGCTTTGGGTTCAATCTTGCGGTGCTCTATTCTAGTGACAGAAGGGGAACCGACACATATTGTATTATTGCCATCGAGTATAACAAGACGGAGTTTTCATCATATTGCTTGAGTTAATTCCGCTACATCATGTCATCTTACTTAAAGCATTACTCTGTTCTTATGAACTTAATACTCTAAATGCAGGCAGGAGTCGGTTGATGTGTGGAGTAATAGTTGTAGATGCAGTATCATTTCGGTCTACTTGACACAGACGAGATGCCTATATTCATGATCATTGCCTTAGATATCATCATAACTTTGCGCTTTTCTATCAATTGCTCGGCAGTAATTTATTCACCCATCGTATTATTTTCTATCTTCAGAGAAGCCTCTAGTGAAACCTATGGCCACTAGGTCTATTTTTCATCATATAAGTTTCTGATCTATAATTCTAGTTTCCTATTTACTTCTTTTGCAATCTTTTACTTTTCGTTCCATAAACCAAAAATATTAATTTACCGTTTATCGATCTATATCAGATCTCACTTTGCAAATAACCATGAAGGGATTGACAACCCCATTGTCGCATTGGGTGCAAGTTGGTGTTTGTTTGTGCAGGTATTTGGTGCCTTTTTGCGCTGTCTCCTACTGGATTGATACCTTGGTTCTCAAAAGCTGAGGGAAATACTCACTCTACTTTGCTGCATCACCCTTTCCTCTTCAACGGAAAACCAATGCAAGCTCAAGTGGTAGCATATATATTCACAAATTCTTCAAGAAAACCTCATATGAACTCCTCACGGACAAGAAACCCAATGCGAGTTATTTCAAAGTATTCGGTGCTAAATGCTGGATTAGAGATCCTCACCACAATTCTAAATTTGCACCGAAAGCACATGAAGGTTTTATGCTTGGTTACGGAAAGGACCCGCACACCTACAGTGTCTTCAACACCTATCATAACAAGGTTGTTGAAACTACAGATGTGTGGTTCGATGAAACTAATGGCTCACAAAGACAGCACCTACCTCCTGTGCTAGATGAAATGTCTCCTGAGGAATCTATCAAGTTCAAGGCTATTGAGGATGTCATACCCACTGAAGAAGTTATTCCATATAATGAAGACAATCATAATGGTGCACCTGAGGAAAATGGCTCTGAAGAAAATGATCGGCCCAATCAAAGTCGTCAACCTTCGCATCCTCGTGTGGCAAATGAAGTGTAGATTGACAAAATCCTCGATGACATCAATGCACCAGGTCCTCTCACATGCTCAAAAGCTTCACAGTTGTCTAAGTTTTGTGGGCACTTCGCTTTTTTCTCTATCACAGAGCCCACCAAAGTTGATGAGGCATTTCTGGAGCCTGAGTGGATTCAAGCTATGCAAGAGGAACTGCATCAATTCAAGCTCAAGAACCTGTGGGAACTTGTTAAGCGACCAGATCCTCACAAGCACAACATCATATGTACCAAGTGGATCTACCGCAATAAGCAAGACAAAAATGGCCTAGTGGTGAGGAATAAGGCTCGTCTTGTAGCTCAGGGCTACACACAGGTTGAAGGAATTGATTTCGATAAAAACTTTTGCACTTGTTGCTAGACTTGAGGCTATTCGCATATTGCTTGCTTATGCTAACCATCATAATATCATCTTATATCAAATGGATGTGAAAAGTGCATTCATCAATGGTAAGCTTGTGGAAGAAGTATTGATGACCCACAAGTATAGGGGATCTATCGTAGTCCTGTCAATAAGTAAGAGTGTCGAACCCAACGAGGAGCAGAAGGAAATGATAAGCAATTTTCAGTAAGGTATTCTCTGCAAGCACTAAAATTATCGGTAATAGATAGTTTTTTGATAAGGTAATTTGTAACGGGTAACAAGTAATAAAGGTAAATAAGGTGCGGCAAGATGGACCAATCCTTTTTGTAGCAAAGGACAAGCCTGGACAAACTCTTATATAAAGGAAAACGCTCCCGAGGACACATGGAATTATCGTCAAGCTAGTTTTCATCACGCTCATATGATTCGTGTTCGTTACTTTCATAATTTGGTATGTGGGTGGACCGGTGCTTGGGTACTGCCCTTCCTTGGACAAGCATCCCACTTATGATTAACCCCTCTTGCAAGCATCCGCAACTACAAAAGAAATATTAAGGTAAACCTAGCCATAGCATGAAACATATGGATCCAAATCAGCCCCTTACGAAGAAACGCATAAACTAGGGTTTAAGCTTCTGTCACTCTACCAACCCATCATCTACTTATTACATCCCAATGAATTCCCCTAGGCCCAAACAATTTTGAAGTGTCATGTAGTCGACGTTCACATGACACCACTAGAGGAGAGACAACATACATCTGATCAAAATATTGAATGAATACCAAATTCACATGACTACTTATAACAAGACTTCTCCCATGTCCTCAGGAACAAACGTAAATACTCACAAATCATATTCATGTTCATAATCATAGGGGTATTAATATGCATAAAGGATCTGAACATATGATCTTCCACCGAATAAACCAACTAGCATCAACTACAAGGAGTAATCAACACTACTAGCAACCCACAAGTACCAATCTGAGGTTTTGAGGCAAAGATTGGATACAAGAGATGAACTAGGGTTTGAGATGAGATGGTGATGGTGAAGATGTTGATGGAGATTGACCCCCTCCCGATGATAGGATCGATGGTGATAACAATGATGATGATTTCCCCCTCCCGGAGGGATGTTTTCCCCACAGAACAGCTCCGCCGGAGCCCTAAATTGGTTCTGCCTCGTGGCGGCAGAGTTTCATCCCGAGAGCTTTCTTATGATTTTTTTTCCATGGTGAAAGACTTCATATAGCCAAAGATGGGCACCGGAGGCCTTCCAGGGGGCCCATAAGACAGGGGGGCGCCCCCCACCCTCGTGGATGGTCGGTGGCCCCCCTCTGGTGCTTTCTTCGCCCGATATTTTTTATATATTCCAAAACTGACTTTCGTGGAGTTTCAGGACTTTTGGAGTTGTGCAGAGTAGGTCTCTAATATTTGCTCCTTTTCCAGCCAGAATTCCAGCTGCCGGCATTCACCCTCTTCATGTAAACCTTGTAAAATAAGTTAGAATAGGCATAAGTATTGTGACATAATGTGTAATAACAGCCCATAATTCAATAAATATCGATATAAAAACATCATGCAAAATGGACGTATCAACTCCCCCAAGCTTAGACCTCGCATGTCCTCAAGCGAAAGCCGATATCAAAAAATATGTCCACATTTTTAGAGATAGAGGTGTCGATAAAATAAAATACGGACATGAGGTCATCATGTTCATCCTTAGAACAGCAACACACACACACATATATATATATATATTGTCATATGATTTCTTATGCTAAAGTAACAATTCATTCACAATTTCAAGTATGAATCAAAAACTGCATTGAAAACTAACAAACTATAATCTCAGTCATTGAAGCAATTGCAATTTATCATAACATCCAAAAGAGTCAATATAAGAGCTTTTCAGCAAGTCCGCATACTCGACTATCATTTAGTATTTTACAATTGCTAACACTCACGCAATACTTATGGTTATTGAAGCTTTAATCGGACACAGAGAAAGATAGGGGCTTATAGTGTTGCCTCCCAACCTTTACCTCAAGGGTAATGTCAACAATAATAGTTCATGAAAACTCACATCCAATTAGCTATATATATCAGGATCTTTCCAACACACAGTGCTTGCCAAAGCATAAAATGTAAAAAGGAAAGGTGAAGATCACCATGCCTCTTATATGAAGTATAAGACAAGAATAGAAGATGGGCCCTTCGCAGAGGGAAGCAGAGGTTGTCATGTGTTTTTAAGGTTGGATGCACGAAATCTTAATGCAAAAGATCGTCACTTTATATTGCCACTTGTGACATGGACCTTTATTTTGCAGTCCATCGCTTTTATTTCTTACACATCACAAGATCGTATAAAGCTTATTTTCTCCACACTAATAAATCATACATATTTAGAGAGCAATTTTTATTGCTTGCAAAATGACAACTTACTTGAAGGATCTTACTCAATCCATAGGTAGATATGGTGGACTCTCATGGCAAAACTGGGTTTCAGGATATTTGGAAGCACAAGTAGTATTTCTACTGGGTGCAAAGAATTTGGCTAGCATGAGGGGGAAAGGCAAGATCAACATGTTTGATGATCCATGACAATATAATTTATTTCGGATGTAAGAAAACATAACCCATTACGTTGTCTTGCTCGTCCAACATCAACTTTTTAGCATGTCATATTTTAATGAGTGCTCACAATCATAAAAGATGTCCAAGATAGTATATTTATATGTGAAAACCTCTCTTTCTTTATTACTTCCTATTAATTGCAAGGATGACCAAAACTATGTTTGTCAACTCTCAACAACTTATTCATCTTACTCTTTCTATGTGAAGTCATTACTCTCCATAAGATTAATATGATCTTTTTATTTCTTTTTATTCTTACTCTCCCCTTCTTTTTTTCTCAAGATCATAGCAAGATGGCAAAGCCCATGACTCAACACTAATGTTTATTTTATATAGCTCACGGACTCGATTACATAGAAGGATCATAAAGCAAAACTCAAAACTAGATCATACTAAAACTTTATTCTACTAGATCAAGATATTACCAAAAGGACCGAACTAAGAAAAACAGTAAAGATAAAAGTGTGATGGTGATACGATACCGAGGCACTCCCCCAAGCTTGGTAGTTGCCAAGGGGAGTGCCCATACCCATGTATTTATGTCTCTTTCTTCGGAGGTGGAGGAGATGGTGATGATGATGACAATTGTGCCTTCAGCCTTTTCATATTCTAACTGAGAAGAGCGATCTCCTCCTTTAAATCATCAACCTCCGATTCCAGCTTCAAAATCTTGTCACATAAATCTTTTGCTTTTCTGCCAAAAACGAGAAGGAATAGATCGGTTGTTAGACAGTTTAGCCCTCTTAGGGAGACTAGACTTCTTGAACTTCACGTGCATATCCCCAGGTTGAGGTAGAGGAACATCCTCCTCCTCCAAACTTGAATCATTGATCCTCCTCAAATGAGCATCCTCCTCATCATCCGCAGTTCGACCACAAGGAGATAGGTCCCTATAGGTCTTTGGGTCAGCAATGAGATGTGACACATATCTTTCTCCGTCGGAGTCTTGAGATGACAACTTGCTCTAAATCTGCAGCAGAAACAGGTCGAAACGAAAACAGAGGATATTTGTGTGGTACGAAGGTCAAAACCTTCAGGAGATTATATAATGAATTTTTATCGACCAAAAGAAGTACCGTGCAAGAAAACGGAGTCCGGAGGGCACACGAGGTGCCCACGAGGCAGGGCGCGCGCCCCCCACCCTCGTGGATGGTTCGTGTCCTTTCCTGACTGCTTCTTATTTTCCTATTTTCTTAAATATTCTAAAACGGAGAAAAATTGCTATTAGAACTGTTTTGGAGTCGGTTTACTTACCATACCACATACCTCTTCCTTTTCGGAGGCTCAAACATTGTGGAAGGTGTCCCTTATATACTCCTCTGGGGTTACGGTTTCAATCACATTAGTTTCAACATTTATAAGATTACCTAAGATATAATGTTTGATTCTTTGATCGTTCACCAACCTCGGATTTGTGCCATCGAAGTTGTTGATTTTTATGGGACCGGAATGATAGACCTCCTCGATAACGTAAGGACCTTCCCATTTAGAGAGGAGTTTTCCTGCAAAAAAATTTAAAAGAGAGGTGTATAACAATACATAATCACCGACATTAAACTCACGTTTTTGTATCCTTTTTTCATGCCATCTTTTAACCTTTTCCTTAAACAGTTTGGCATTCTCATAGGCCTGGGTTCTCCACTCATCAAGTGAGCTAATGTCAAATAGTCTCTTCTCACCGGCAAGTTTGAAGTCATAGTTGAGCTCTTTAATGGCCCAATATGCCTTTATGTTCTAGTTCAAGAGGTAAGTGACATGCTTTACCATAAACCATCTTATACGGAGACATACCCATAGGATTTTTATATGCAGTTCTATAGGCCCATAATGCATCATCAAGTTTCTTGGACCAATTCTTTCTGGATCTATTAACAGTCTTTTGCAAAATTAATTCAAGCTCTCTATTGGTCAGTTCTACTTGACCACTAGACTGTGGGTGATATGGGGATGCAATTCTATGATTAACATCATACTTAGCAGGCATTTTACGAAAGGCACCATGAATAAAGTGTGAACCACCATCAATTATTAAATATCTAGGGACTCCAAACCTCGAAAAAATTACTTCTTTAAGCATCTTAATAAAGGTGTTATGATCAGCACTACTAGTTGAAATAGCTTCTACCCACCTGGTAACATAATCAACAGCAACTAAAATAAGTGTATACCCATTAGAGGAAGGAAATGGTCCCATATAGTCAAAACCCCAAACATCAAATGGTTCGATATCAAGTGAATAATTCATACGCATTACTTGACGTCTACTAATATTACCAATTCTTTGACATTCATCACAAGACAAGACAAACTTACAGGCATCCTTCAAGAGAGTAGGCCAATAAAAACCAGATTGTAATACCTTATGTGCAGTTCTATCTCCAGCATGGTGTCCTCCATAAGCCTCGGAGTGACACTTGCGTAGGATCTGTTCCTGTTCATGCTCAGGTACACAACGTCTAATAACACCATTTACTCCTTCTTTATAAAGGTGTGGGTCATCCCAGAAGTAATGTCTTAAATCATAGAAAAACTTTTTCTTTTGCTGGTATGTGAAACTAGGTGGTATAAATTTAGCAACAATGTAATTGGCATAATCATCATACCATGGAGCAGTATGATAAGCATTTATGACAGTTAATTGTTCACCAGGAAAGCTATCATCAATAGGTAGTGGGTCATCAAGAACATTCTCTAACATAGACAAGTTGTCTAGAACGGGGTTCTCAGCTCCCTTTCTATCAATAATATGCAAATCAAATTCTTGTAGTAAGAGAACCCATCTAATAAGTCTAGGTTTAGCATCTTTCTTTTCCATAAGATATTTAATAGCAACATGATCATTGTGAACAGTTACTTTAGAATCAACAATATAAGGTCTGAACTTATCTCAAGCAAATACAACTGCTAAAAATTCTTTTTCAGTAGTAGCATAATTTCTCTGGGCATTGTCTAGAGTTTTACTAGCATATTGGATAACATTTAATTTCTTATCAACTCTTTGTCCTAGAACAGCCCCTACAGCATAATCACTAGCATCACACATAATTTCAAAGGGTAAATTCCAATCAGGAGGCTGAACAATAGGTGCAGAAATCAAAGCTTTCTTAAGTATTTCAAATGCTTCTACACAATCATCATCAAAGACAAAAGGAACATCTTTTTGTAAGAGATTACTCAGAGGCCTAGAAATTTTTGAAAAGTCTTTAATGAAAATATCTAACAATCCAAATCGGTGAAATAGTATCTCTATTGGCAAGCTTCATTGTTACATCAATACCTTCTAACTCAGCAGGTGCAATATCATGCATAATTTCTTCATATAAAGGATGAGGTATTGCACTCGCACTAGCACCATATCACATAAGCCATGATAGCAATGATCTCCTATTTTAACAGAAATAATAGGCATGCCTACAACGGGTCTATGTTTATTTTTAGTAACGGGTCTAGCAATTCTAGCAGCTTCATCACAAAAGTAAATAACATGCCCATCAATATTATCGGACAAGAGATCCTTAACCATAGAATACTAGGTTCAACTTTAACTTGCACAGAGGGTATAGGTGTTCTAGTATTACTCTTACGAACCACAGTTGAAGCTTTAGCATGATCCTTTATTCTAGTAGGGATAGGTGGTTTCTCAATATAAGCGGTAGGAACAATAGGATCAACATTATAAGTAATAGTCTTTTCTTCAACTTTAATTAGTTCAACTACTTTTACTTCAATGGGAGGATGATATTTAATCCACTTCTCCTTAGGGAGATAAACATGAGTAGCAAATGATACACAGAAACAAGCTACTATCTCAGAGTCAAGTCCATTTTTAGTGCTAAATTCATGAAAAGCATCGGTATCCATAAAAGATTTAACACAATCAAACTTAGGTGTTATACCTGACTCCTTACCTTCATCAAGTTCCCAATCTTCAGAGTTGCGTTTAATTCTTTCCAATAAATCCCATATGAATTCAATAGTCTTCATCATAAAAGATCCAGTACAAGAAGTATCGAGCATGGAGCGATTATTAAGAGAAAGCCGAGCATAAAAAATTTGAATAATAATTTCTCTTGAGAGCTCATGATTGGGGCATGAATATAACATTGACTTAAGACTCCCCCAAGCTTGAGCGATGCTTTCTCCTTCGCGAGACCAAAAATTATATATATAATTACGATCACGATGAACCAGATGCATAGGATAAAACTTATGATGAAATTCCAATTTCAATTGGTTGTAGTTCCATGATCCAATATCATCACATAGACTAAAACATGTCAGTGCCTTTCCCTTCAAAGATAAAGGGAAGACCTTCTTCTAGATAACATCCTCGGGCATATCTGCAAGCTTAAATAATCCACAAACTTCATCCAAATATATTAGGTGCAAATCGGGATGCAATGTTCCATCTCCTATAAAAGGATTAGCTAGCAATTTCTCTATCATACCCGAAGGAATTTAAAAATAAAAAATTTCAGTAGGTTCAGTAGGTTGAGGAGCAACTCTTTGCTCTACTGGTCAGGGTGAAGATACCCCGAACAAGCCCCTCAAAGGATTACTTTCCATAGTAACAAGTGACAGTAAATATCAGCACACAATATAAATTTTTTCCTTACCAAATTCCACCTACCAAAGGCGCTTCACTCCCCGGCAATGGCGCCAGAATAGAGTCTTGATGACCCACAAGTATAGGGGATATATCGTAGTCCTTTCGATAAGTAAGAGTGTCGAACCCAACGCGGAGCAGAAGGAAATGATAAGTAGTTTTCAGTAAGGTATTCTCTGCAAGCACTGAAATTATAGGTAACAGATAGTTTGAGATAAGGTAATTTGTAACGGGTAACAAGTAATAAAAGTAAATAAGGTGCAGCAAGCTGGCCCAATCCTTTTTGTAGCAAAGGACAAGCCTGGACAAACTCTTATATAAAGCAAAATGCTCCCGAGGACACATGGGAAATATCATCAAGCTAGTTTTCATCACGCTCATATGATTTGCGTTCGTTACTTTGATAATTTGATATGTGGGTGGACCGGTGCTTGGGTACTGCCCTTCCTTGGACAAGCATCCCACTTATGATTAACCCCTCTTGCAAGCATCCGCAACTACAAAAGAAGTATTAAGGTAAACCTAACCATAGCATGAAACATATGGATCCAAATCAGCCCCTTAGGACGAAACACACAAACTAGGGTTTAAGATTCTGTCACTCTAGGAACCCATCATCTACTTATTACTTCCCAATGCCTTCCACTAGGCCCAAACAATGGTGAAGTGTCATGTAGTCGACGTTCACATGACACCACTAGAGGAGAAACAACATACATCTCATCAAAATATCGAACGAATACCAAATTCACATGACTACTTACAGCAAGACTTCTCCCATGTCCTCAGGAACAAACGTAAGTACTCACAAATCATATTCATGTTCATAATCAGAGGGGTATTAATATGCATAAAGGATCTGAACGTACGATCTTCAACCGAATAAACCAACTAGCATCAACTACAAGGATTAATCAACACTATTAGCAACCCACAGGTACCAATCTGAGGTTTTGAGGCAAAGATTGGATACAAGAGATGAACTAGGGTTTGAGATGAGATGGTTCTGGTGAAGATTTTGATGGAGATTGACCCCCTCCCGATGAGAGGGTCGATGGTGATGATGATTATGATGGAGATTTTGATGGAGAGATGTTTCCCCGGTAGAACAGCTCCGCCGAAGCTCTAGATTGGTTCCGCCAAGGTTCCGCCTCGTGGCGGCGGAGTTTCGCCTTGAGAGCTTGCTTATGATTTTTTCCAGGGCGAAAGACTTCATATAGCCAAAGATGGGCACCGGAGGCCTGCCAAGGGGCCCACGAGGCAGGGCGCGCGCCCAGAGGGTTGGGCGCGCCCCCACCCTCGTGGATGGTCGGTGGTCCCCCTCTGGTGCTTTCTTCGCCCAATATTTTTTATATATTCCAAGACTTACTTTCGTGGAGTTTCAGGACTTTTGGAGTCGTGCAGAATAGGTCTCTAATATTTTCTTCTTTTCCAGCCTAGAATTCCAGTTGTCGGCATTCTCCCTCTTCATGTAAACCTTGTAAAATAAGAGAGGGTAGGCATAAGTATTGTGACATAATGTGTAATAACAACTCATAACGCAATAAATATCTATATAAAAACATGATGCAAAATGGACGTATCAAGTATATGTTGCTCAACCCCCAGGTTTTGAAGATCCTAAGCATCCTACCAAAGTTTTCAAACTCAACAAGGCCCTCTATGGCCTCAAGCAGGCCCCACGGGCGTGGTATGATACATTGAAGGAATTCCTCATGAAGAAACGCTTCAAACCCGGTTCACTTGACCCAACTCTTTTCAGAAAAACTTACGATGATGAACTATTCGTGTGCCAAATATATGTAGACGATATTATCTTTGGTTGTACCGACGAACGTTACGGTGATGAATTTGGATACATTATGTGCGTATCAAATGTCCATGATGGGAGAATTGAAATTCTTCCTAGGTCTTCAAATTCGTCAACAACGAAATGTGTTGGGGATATTATTACTGGACGTAAACCGGCCAGGAGGAGCCGGGTTAACTCTATGAAGATTAGAAGCCCATGAAGACGTGAGGATGGTGGCGCTTTACGAAGGCCCAAGGCCCAAAGGCAGGTTAAGGCCTGTAGATGTAAACCGCCTTTCTCATGTAACTTGCATTGTAAGATAGGAAGGATAGAGACCGAGTTGGATACGTTAACGATCCGTCCTCGGGACTCTATAAACTGACGGGCGTCGACCTATGTATATAAAGGTACGACTCGGCGGCGGTTTAGGGACACAGAACAACAACTCGAGAGCCAGGCAAAGCGGATTCACTCCCTGGTCATCGAAACCCTAGCAATTCCATCACAACTAGACGTAGGCTTTTACCTTCATCGTAAGGGTCCGAACTAGTATAAAACTATCGTGTCCCTTGTCCGGTTTAACCCCTTTAAGCTAACCCGTAGCGATGGCTCCATGACTAAGTCCTTTCACGAGGACATCTGCCGTGACAAAACCATGACAGTTGGCGCCCACCGTGGGGCTATCGCACGATGGTTTCGAGTTCTTGAAGGGCAGCTTTGAAGGGCTCAAGGGATACATTGTGGGCCGGATGACTAAAAGTCATCGCGGCAAGCTCTACATCGACGATGCTGGATGGGGTCCCAAGGCCGGTTCAATTGAATACGGATACCGGGTTCCCTTTGGCGGAATTCACGTCTTCATCGGCAAGATCGGCGAACCAAGCCCTGAGCCGGACACCAGCACCGACATCATCGAGACGGCTCAGTGTGCAAGCCCTGCCCAGGTTCAGCCCGCAGCAAGGCATGTCTTCATAGGTGTCATCCATGGAGCGGAATATGTGGATGGACCGGCATCCAATGGAGAAACCGTTGTCTGTTCTGACGATAAGTCTTCAACCGGAGAGACCGAGTCCCTGTACCAACTGCAGGATGGCCGTACTAGTGGAGGTTCCGATGGCAAGAGTATTCCGGACCCCCTCGATCTGCCAAGCGGGTCGCGGTCTTCATGGCCAGTACACAACTAGCGCGACACTCTTCTACCGCCGCAGCAATGATCTCCGGTTCAGCAACAGCAACGCCAGCGGGAGCAGGGGGCTCTGCACCACCTCCGGCTCAGGTTTTGTCCGATATGTTCGACACTTTAGCAGCATTACTGGCAGCGGAGGTGGACGCGGCAAACCGGGATCAGCACAACGCGGAGATTGCAAAAGTGAAGGATCAGATAACGCAGGCTAAAGCAGACCTGGCAGAAGAGAATGCCAGGATGGCTTTAGAACGGGCCGAGTTAGAAGCTCAGGCCTACCGGCTTAGGCTGGATCAGAGTGCCTCAGATGATGTCATGAGGAGGAGATACTGGTCGCACCTCCCACTGGGTTATGATCCAAGAAATCTCTTCAACACGCCAGGAGTAGGAACCAATAACAAATCAGTGGTAAACTGGACTGAGGCACCGGTAATAGGAGTGCCGGTTCAGCCGCGTGCGATGGACCCGCCTTGTCAGAACAACATTGTGTCTCAGCGTGTTCCGACGCCCCGGGGGCATTACTCCAACCCGTTTGATAACATTGTGGCCGCCGCTTCACGGTTGGTAGCTCTCCCGATCGAAGGCGAGTCACCAGTGGCTGTTGAGACACGACGAGCTAGGGAGCTCCTTCAAACGGCTTTAACCCAGCAGCAGGCTTATTCGCATAGTCATGAGAGGATTCATTGCACCCCCCGTCCAAGTCGGAGCTACAGCAGGCATATTGATGAACCGGTTGTGTCAAGCAGTGCGCGACATCGTAACCCGGCGGGTGGTGGTGCTAACACACAAGATGTGGTGGATCACGGCCGAGCGCGTCGAGAGGCCGAGTTAGCAGCCCAGAACGCAGCTCGTCAGCTTACTCCGGCTCGTCCGACCACCTCCGTGGAGCCAGGTGTGGTCTTCAGTTCTTTGGGGGTACTGTGCCTCACCCCAGCCTTGCGTAATGTGCAATTTCTCAAGGATTTTAAGGGCCCTCGTAAGGTGCCCAATTACACGACCGATTTGCCCCCTGAGTCATGGGTTGAGAGTTATGACATGGCGATGGAGATGCTGGATGTGGATCAAGCGGTATGTGCTAAGTATTTCACCATGATGTTGGAAGGAACAACTCGTACTTGGTTAAAGTATCTACCAGCTAACTCCATTGTGTCATGGGCCAAGTTAAAGAGCCAGTTTATCCAGAATTTCAAGGATACATGTAAGCAGCCCATGTCAATTGTGGACCTAGCCGCTTGTGTTCAAGAGGATGGAGAGTCTACGACCCATTGGGTGAAGCGAGTCTCGGCTATTTTGCATTCATCAGACCGCATCGATGCAGATACATCAGTTTTGACGTTAGAGGTCAACTGCCGGTTCATGCCATTAAAACTGAAGTTGGGAAGGCTCAAACGTCACTGTAATGGCATGTCAACGCTTATGGCTGCTTTGGTTAAGTATGTTGATTCAGAAAATACCAAGGACCCTGATTCTGAAGAGGACAAACCAGGGAAAGGGAAAAAGAATGGCAGTGCCAAGGGGCAGCAGCATAACCTGGCAGGTCATGAGAACAATGGTAAGCGCAAGGCGTACAATAGACTAGACTTTGTGGCTAACACCAACGCCCAGGATAACGATCAGCGTCGTAAGGGCAAACCGCCCCAGAGGGGCGGAGGGTCGGGCCCCAATCTAGAGCGCCTGTTAAATCAACCTTGTCCAAAGCACGGATCGAAGGAGAAGCCAGCTTCGCATCTTTGTAAGGATTGTTTCATCATGCGAGAGTTCAAAAATTCTAATATGTTTCAATACAACAATGACCTGCCCAGCGGTTCGGGTGGCGGTTTTCATGGGTCGGGTTATGGAGGCGGCAGCTCCGGTTCAGGATTCTAGGGTAATCAAGCCAGACATGGTAATCAAGGGAATCAGGGCAATCAAGGAGGTTATAACCATCAGAGGAATCAACAGCGGCAGCAATCGGGTTACGAGAGTAATCCGAAGCAGTTGAATAGCGGGCAGTATCATATCTTTACCACTAGCTTGTGTAAGCACGATCAGAAGCTTCACAAGAGGTCCGTGAACTCCATCAAACCGGCGGTGCCTCAGTATTTGCGCTGGTCTGAACAACCCATTTTGTGGAGTCGGGAGGATCATCCGCCACGGGTTGACAATCTGGGTCATCTCGCCTTAGTGGTGGCCCCTCAAGTCGGGGGCTACAAGTTCACCAAAGTACTTAGGGATGGAGGGAGCAGTATCAATATCCTTTACTATGATACCTTCCGTCGCATGGGGCTCAAGAGTCTTAAACCGTCGAACACCGTCTTTCATGGAGTGGTGCCTGGTAAATCGGCGTACCCACTTAGCAAGATAGCCCTGGAGGTGGCTTTTGGTGACGATCATGATTCAAGATCAGAAACTTTGACTTTTGAAGTAGTGAAAATCAAGAGTCCATATCATGCCCTGTTTGGAAGGCCGGCTTATGCTAAGTTCATGGCGAGGCCGTGTTATGTTTATCTGCAGCTTAAGATGCCAGGTCATAAGGGGACCATCACGATACATAGGAGTAGGAAGATTGCTTTAGAATGTGAAGAAGGGGATGTGGCTTATACTGAGTCGGTTTGTGCCACAGAGGAGATGAAATTCTATAAGGACAATGTTGATCCGGCAGATATGACTTCTCTGAAGAAGCCAACTACAGAGCATGATCCGGCGCTGAAATTTAAAACGGATGCGGACACTAAAACGGTTGATTTTGTTCCTGGCGATTCATCTCAGCGGTTCAGCATTAGCACTAACCTGGATCCGAAATAGGAAAGCGCGCTCATCGAGTTCATCTGTGAGAACTGGGACATCTTTGCATGGAAGCCTTCTGACATGCCAGGTGTACCGAGGGAACTCTCTAAGCACACCCTTAATATAGATCCTAAGTTCAAACTGGTCAGGCAGTTTCTCCGCCGCTTCAACGAAGAGAGGCGTAAGGCTATCGGTGAGGAGGTAGCCCGGCTCTTGGCAGCAGGGTTTATAGTGGAGGTTTTTCACCCGGAGTGGCTAGCTAAACCGGTGCCGGTACTTAAGAGAAACGACACTTGCCGTTTGTGTGTGGATTACACACAGTTGAACAAGGCCTGTCCAGCTGATCCCTTTGCTCTCCCGTGTATTGATCAGATTATTGATGCTACGGCGGGTTGTGACCGTTTGTGTTTTCTGGATGCTTATTCTGTTTATCTTCAGATTAAAATGGCAGTTAAGGACCAGGAGAAGACAACTTTCGTAACTCCCTTTGGAGCCTTCTGCTATGTATCTATGCCTTTCGAGCTCAAGAGTGCCCAGGCGACTTATCAGTGTTGTGTTCAGAATTGTCTTCGTAAACAGATTGGGCGCAATGTTCATGCTTATGTGGATGATATTGTGGTGAAATCTAGGAAGGAGGAAACATTGATAGAGGACCTAAGGGAGACTTTTGATAACCTCCGGGTCTATAAGATGGTGCTTAATCCGGCTAAATGTGTCTTTGGTGTTCTGGCTGGCAAGCTCTTGGGTTTTCTGGTGTCTAACAGAGGCATTGAGGCTAACCCAGAGAAGATCTTAGCTATCACGTCCCTGGCTAAACCGGCATGTATCAATGATGTCCAGCATTTGGCGGGCTGGATTGCAGCTTTAAGCCGGTTTATGAGCCGCCTTGGGGAGAAGGCTATTCCTTTATATCAGATGTTAAAGAAACGGATGATTTCGTCTGGAGTGACGCGGCTGATAAAGCATTTGAGGATTTGAAGAGACAGTTGACCGAGCTGCCCATCCTTGTGGCTCCGGTTGATAAAGAGCCCTTATTGCTCTATATGGCTGCTAACGCCCGGGCTGTTAGTGTGGCTATTGTGGTGGAGTGCAAGGAAGCCGGAAAGGAGTATCCGGTTCAACGGCCGGTTTATTACATCAGTGAGGTGCTTATTAAATCAAAGCAGAGGTACCCGCATTGGCAGAAGTTGGTGTAAGGAGTTTTCATGGCAAGCCGGAAGCTCAAGCATTATTTTCAAGGTCATCCCATCACAGTGGTTAGTTCAGCCCCTCTGGGAGATATCATCCGAAACAGAGAGGCGACTGGCCGGATTGCCAAGTGGGCTATTGAGCTTGGAACTCACGGGATAAAATATACGCCTCGCACAGCAATCAAATCACAAGCACTCGTGGATTTCATTAATGATTGGACAGAGTTGCAGGCACCGGAGGAGAGGCCAGATAACACGTACTAGACTATTCATTTTGATGGGTCCATACAATTGGAGGGCTCGGGGGCTAGAGTCATATTAACTTCCCCACGAGGTGACAAGTTTTGTTATGTTCTCCGCTTAAGGTTCCCTTGTACTAAAAATGCAGCTGAATATGAGGCCTTGCTACATGGCCTTCGGATGGCTAAGGAGATTAATTTAATCCTAGTTAAGTGCTTCAATGATTCGGACCTGGTGGCTCAGCAGGTATCTGGCACTTGGGATTCTAAGGATCCACTCATGGCTGCATATCAACGAGAGGTGGACATAGTGGCTGGTCATTTCAAGGGTTATCAAGTTGACCATATAGACCGGCGAAAGAATGAAGCAGCGGCCGCTTTAAGTCGTCAAGGTTTTCATCGTAAACCGATGCCACCTAATGTCTTCCTCGGCGTACTTCATAATCCGTCGGTCAAGATACCCATAGAGGATGAGTTGGCTATTCCTGACCCGGAGGCCCAGTTGGTAGCAGCTCTTCATGTTATACCAGATTGGACAATCCCATACCTAGCCTATATGAAACGGGGCGAGTTACCAGGCGATGAAACCTTGGCCCGGCAGATAATCCGGCAATCCAAGTCAATGACCATTATCAATGGGGAGTTACATCGTTATAGCGTGACAGGGGCGATTCACCATTGTGTGTCTCCTCAAGAAGGTTGTGAGATTTTGCGAGAGATCCATGAAGGAGATTATGGTCACCATGCCGGTTCAAAATCCTTGGTGGCTAAGGCTTTTCATCACGGCTTCTATTGGTTGACGGCCCATGCTGATGCTGAGGATTTAGTAAAAAGGTGTGACGGTTGTCAGAAATTTGCACGTCGCGCTCATATTCCGGCTCAGGAGTTGAGAATGATTCCAATCACTTGGCTGTTTGCAACTTGGGGGCTAGATATGGTTGGACCCTTTAAGAGGTCCAAGGACAAAAGACCCACCTGTTGGTGGCGGTTGACAAGTTTACCAAGTGGGTAGAGGCAGAGCCAGTCACTACGTGTGATGCAGCCACGGCGGTCGAATTCATCAAAAAGGTGATATTCCGGTTTGGTTTCCACACAACATTATAACTGATAATGGTACTAATCTGTCCAAGGGTGCTATGGAAGAATTTTGTTAACGTGAGACATCCGGCTTGATGTGTCATCAGTGGCTCACCCCCAATCCAATGGTCAAGCAGAGAGGGCAAATCAAGAAATTTTGAGAGGTATTAAACCCCGGCTTATGGTTCCTTTAAAGCGGACGCCGGGTTGTTGGGTGGAGGAGTTACCTTCCGTGTTATGGAGTATCAACACCACACCAAACAGATCTATGGGTTACACGCCTTTATTCGTGGTTTACGGAGCACATGCGGTTCTCCCTAGTGACATCTGTCATGACTCCCCCGTGTGGTGGCTTATGTTGAAGCTGAGAATGAGAAAGCACGTCAAGACTCACTGGACCTGTTAGATGAGGCGCGTGATCTAGCAGCAGCACGTTCGGTGATTTATCAACAAGATCTCCGACGTTATCACAGCTGTCGGGTTAAGACCAGAACTTTTCAAGAGGGCGATCTGGTGCTCCGGCTCATCCAGGATCAGACTGATATGCAAGTTATCCCCACCTTGGGAAGGACCTTTTGTGGTCAGCAAAAACCTGCACAACAGGTCATACTACCTTATCGATGTTCGACAGCACAAAGACTCACGTAAATCGGAGGAGGAGACCCAGCGGTCGTGGAATATAGCTCTTCTTCGGCCTTACTATACTTGAGCCACAGGCTCTTCTTATGTACATACTTATGACAATGTATATATTATATAATAAACCAGAGCCTCAGCTAAAGCGGGGTATCTGTTGTTTTTTACATCGTGTGTGGTTACATGGGGGCTTCTACTTATAAAACAGAGTTCTACTAACCCAGCTTATAAAGCTACACAGATATAAAGGAAATCACTAGGGGGCTTGGTCGTATTCGAACCATAGCTACACCTCTTGATCGGCTTAAGGCCAAACAGGGAAATCACTAGGGGGCTTGGTTGTATTTACACCATAGCTACACCTCTTGATCGGCTTGAAGCCAAAAAAGGAAATTATGTGGAACCAAAGAAAGTATGTTGCAAAAAGCACAACTCAAACATAGGTACCCACTGAGCACAACTCAAATATTACTTGGGGGCTCTTTTCTTCTCAAAGAACAACGAGCTTGCACCCTTGTAATAGGCTATCAAGCCAGGCTTGGAAGCCAGGTGTATTCACCTAAAACCCCGGGTTATCCTGCCTCTTTAAGTAAGCCACTCCGTCCAGGTAAACCTGGTATGACCCATCGAACATTTGGCAAGTCAATCTCATAGACCCTGAACTTGTCAAAGTTAAAACGATGATTGGTTAAAGATTGAGGTCCATCTTAAAAGGCTTTGAAAAATGGTTTAACTCAGCGGCCTGGCAGCCCATGAATAGCCTCGATTTAGGGCCTGGCAGCCCATGAAAAGCTTTGCATATTTTTCTTATATTTGTTGCAAATGTTTTAAACTCTTTGATAAAGGATTTATGACTATCTTCTGATAAGCCGGTGTATATTACAACCCGGCATGGCTTTCAACGCTCAGTTGTCAGTACATGATCAGTTCTAAACCAACATTAATTTGATCCGGTCTGGGTTTGACTAGCAGTCACTAGGATTATATGAGCAAACCGGTGGTTATCATAACCCGGTATGGTTTTTATACAAACCGGCAAGGAGGAAAGGAGTCATCAATACTCCAGATTGGTGCTTTCAGCCTTACTATAACAACAGTTGGTCAGCCAATGAGATATATCACAGGTATCATCTATTTTATATCTGGTTATTACAATCTTGGTTATCCATCCAAGCTATGTATATATTTTGGGCATCATGACCCGTCCAGTGGTAAACCACTAGGACACTTTCAAGTTCTTATATGCAAGAACAAGTTAAATAAAAGCCACAATGGACTATGCATATAATAGGTCGCAAAGGCATGGCGAGTTATCAGTATCAAGCAAAATAAATATGCTCGATGGCATAACAGCGAGTGTTTGAACTAGCCTATTACAAGGCGCTTTAAATGCCCTCCAGGAATAATTGTTTCCGTAAGAAGTGGCAGATGGCGACAGCTAAACTGGCCACCGGTTTAAGATTCATCATCAGGACGACTTAAAGATTGCAGATCATCTTGAGTTGGTGCATCCTCCTCCTCTCTACCTAGTGGCTGGAAATCAATTTTTGTCCAATCGATTCCGGTTAACGCTTGGAATACGGCTTCTTCACTTATAAGAGGAGAAGGATCAATGTCAGGAGCATAAGTGTGCTTACGGATTGGCGGAACAAGATCCGCTATATCATGAATCGGCGTAGGACATTTTTTCTGATCAACATCATAAACCGGTTGATAATGAGACAGATCTGTGTCATTCGCCAATTTACTTGTTATAGGCCGCATCTCCCTTGTCATCCTTCGGAGATCATCGTTGTTGAATTCTGTACCATCTTCCTTCACAATGGGGTAGCCTTGGCCAATATCTGCCGGTTCAAGATCTGGAATCCATGCCTTGGCCCGGATTAGTGCAGTCAATGCGCCTGACCTTGCAGCTGATTTTTTAAGTTCCTCCAGCCGGGCAGGTAACATGGACAGTTTCTCGATGGTTTCTTTTATCAACGATGGAGGAGGCTTGTTGTACGCAGCAGTGCAGATAACCCGTTGGGATCCGGAATACAATTGTTCTATCAAGGTGTAGGTTGCTTTCAGCTTCATATGCATATCGGACCCCAGATGGGTAATGCGGGTCCCTGTAGCATTGTGAGCATCAGTAAACCGGTGATTGCTAAGTTAAAGGGGACTTGAAGCATGCCAGATGAGGGCGCTTACCAAATGCATCAGAAGTCATAGTGTTTATTTGCCGCTTTAAACCGGTTAGTTCCTCAACCACCGGTTTAAGGGCTGCTTCGGCGTCTTTGGCTTTCTTGGCTAAAGCGGCCTTCTTGGCATCCCAATCTGCACGTTCCTTCTTAAAATTTTCCTTCAGCTTCTCCATGGCTGCTAAGGCTTTAGTCAGTTCCTCCTTGGCTTTGGAAGCCTCCGCTTGCTGAGACTTGATGTTTTCTTGAAGATCAGCAGTTTGGGAGTCCTTTTTGCTCAGCTCAGCCTGTAAAGGAAGGACATATCATCAGTTGGATGTATATATTTGAAGTACCAAGCACATAACAAGTTATGCACTTTGTACTTGGGGGCTAATGCCTATTTGCTTTGTTATCAGAATTTTTTGCAAGTCCCAAATATAATGCAAACATTATCTTTGGCACTTGGGGGCTAATGTACATTTGTTCAAATCAGAGCATTGGTTAAAATCCCGGTTCACCTTGGAAAGATAAAGAGGCCCTTGGGGACTACACAGATGAAAGCTACAGGAATACAACGATAAAGTACTGGTTTATTTCAAAGGATCACCTGACATATGGAGGATAAGTATGCAAGGGTTGAGATATTACAAAGTCCCGATTTATGATTGCTATCATAAACCGGCCCTTGGGGGCTACTAGAGTTGGTATTTGCATTTGGACTTAAGAAAGGAAAAGTTATGTCATCACCTCATAGCGCTCCTTCATCAGATTCACCAAACCGGTTTCATAATCACGGTTTGTGTGCAGACGGTTCAGAAAGCCAGAGTGGAGTTCTTCAACACTGAAGTGGGCATAGCTTGATAGATTGGTGCTCCACTTGCCTTTCTCCATGGCAGCATGTTCTTCTTTGGCACTATGTTTCGCCAATGCAACAGGATGGCCAGGAGAGGTGTGGCCAATACCGGTAATGATAACCTCATCTTCTTTATGTCCAGCAGCCTTTTCTGGAGTTGATGGAGTGTCAGTAGTCTTCACTGGACTAGAAGATCCATCATCAGCCTGGATTGGACTTGCCCGTTTATCATCTGGCACAGCGGTATCAACTTCTGCTTGTTCGTCAACATTATGATCTTGAGGGGGCGGTTCATCAAGTGTGGCCTCTGTATTTGGAGCTTCCGATTCTGTAGCCAGCTCCGGTTCAATCACCACATGATCATCAGACAGGTTATTCACCCGGGCCTTCTTACTAGGTCTAGCCTTGGCTCTAAAAAAAGAACAGATGCAAAGGTTAGTATAGAATATAAAGTGTGAAACATCAAAAGATTGGGTTGAAATACATACCCAGCCATGGTTTTAGGAGGAGGGAGTTGTGTGGCCGTGGATTCGCCGGATGAGGAAGGAGGTGTCACCTGATAATTCGAATCGGACGGATTAAGAGGTTGTCGGAAAAAGCCTGCCTTGGGATAAGAAGTGTCAGAAGTGGGTGAGACCTCGGATCGGCGTTTTAGAACCAGGGTGTTCGGTAAACCGGTCGAGGTGACCGTTTGGCCACTGTGCTGGGTTGTGCGGCGAGCCTCGTGCTGCTGCTTCTTCAAAAGAAATTGTGGGTCCAAGTGAGCAAGAGGGTGAGAAAATCTTACTTTCCGGACTGCTTGACGGATTTTTTGTGTTGGCAGAGAGTCTGAACCGGAGGAAAGGATAATTACCTCTGCATCGTCAGCTTGGCTGCCCTCAACGTCCTCCTGATAAATATCATTGTCAATGAGATGCATGAAAAGTGAATCAAGTTCTACCTCTGCGTCCAGTTCATCTGGGTCGTCATCAAGCTCTAAACCGATGGGTTCAGGCGCTTTTCTCTTCGTGGTTTTCTTGACAGCTTTCGTTTTAGGACGAGAAGGCTTCACTGCTTTCTCCAAAGTTTCTTTTTCCAGAACGGATTATCACCCTGTTTAAAGATGGGCAGAGGGTGTTCAAAGATTGCACAGTCCAAAAATATCAGGCGTAAAGCAGAAGTACAGACAATACTTATAGTGGGCGGTTTGTTTTGCATGTAAAAGGGGCTTAACCCGGTCTTGCTGCAGACAGCTTCCGGTTCATTCAACATTTTCTTGACAGATTCAGTGACTTCCTCATCTGTTAGTTGAATATTGATATGGTGTTGGGAGTCTTGTATGTCACCAGTATACTCAGACATTAAACCGGCGCGGTGACTTAATGGCAGGATACTCCAGGATATCCAGCAACGGACGAAGTCCACACCTGTTAAACCATTGGCCATAAACGCTCTAAGCTTGGCGAGTTGAGGTGCATACGAGGCCAGTTCCTGGGCACTTAGTCGTTGCGGAAGTGAATGAGTATTAGCAAGCCGGTGAGCACGATAACCGGCAAAGGGTTCTCATCTTCAGGAGAGGAGTCTCTGCAATAGAACCAAGTTTGATTCCACTCTTTTGGGTGACTATGAAGTTTGGCATGAGGAAATTCAACCTCTTTCCTTTTCTGAATAGATACGCCACCAAGTTCAGTATTGGGTCCGTCTACAAATTCAGTGCGACGGTTTAAATGGAAGAAATCCCAGAACAGCTCGACAATTGGTTTTTCTTGTAGGTACGCTTCACAAAAGACTTGAAAGTTGCATATATTGGATACCGAGTTGGGTCCAATATCTTGAGGATGGAGCTGAAAGCTAGCAAGTACATCTCGAAAAAACTTTGATCCGGGTGGTTTAAAGCCACAGCCTATAAGATCAACAAACACCACTACTTCACCCTGCTTGGGGGTAGGAGGATTTTCCAGCCCAGGAACTCGCCACCGGATTTCATTTTTCTTTGGTAAGGTGCCAATTTTGACCATTCCATTCAGTTGCTCTTCAGTAACCCGGGAAGGGACCCAGTTACAAGAATAGAACTATTTGGCCATTGTAAGCGAAGAGCTGGGGAGAAAATAATTGCCGGTTTATGATTCATTAATGATGATGCATAAGGTACAACAGGTTGAGGGAAAAGAAATCAAAGCATGTGAAATTGGTAAGTCGGAAGAAGTTATAAACTACCCATGATAGAGTATTTATGAATGGTAAAGCAATGAACAGAAGCAGAGGTATATGCATACTGTTAAACTGGAGTATAAATGAATTGGCGGTTTAAAAGGGGACTAATGGTACCTGCCGGATTATGATACTTCAAAAAGTTAAACCGCCTATATTGGTGTGAACGATACAGATCTAAAAATACCTAAGTGAGTGAAACAGGTTACACAGATTTATATGGTGATTTTAGATCAAAGGGGTGACAGAAAACTGGAATTTATTCAGACCTAAAAACTTCAGGTGTTTTACCAGTTCGTCAGAATCAGAAAGAGTTGTTGTAAAGGAGTGATCTAATAAGGAAGGGTGAGATTGTGGTTACGGTCGCGCAAGGGCTAAAGCAGATCTAAGACTAGCCTACGATGCTACCAAGAAGGACAAGGAAGAACAGCTCTAGAACTTCGATGAACTCCGATGAATACAAACCCTAATGGCGAAGATCTAGGGACGGAGGGCTTACCAGTGTTACAGGAACGAAGGAGATGCGCCACACTTTTCTGGTCCAGTCAGGTTGATGCAGCGGCCAACGATGAGGCAGGGGCGAAGTTCGACGATGGCGGCGGCGCTTGGGTGCAAGGACGTCACGAGGAGGAAGAAGAGACGAAGAGGCAGCGGAGGAAAAAGAAAAAGGGGCCTCAGCCCTATTTATAAGGCGAAGAGATATGCGACAGGCGCGAGAATTGAAGAGCTAAAAATGGATCTTTAATAAAGTTGTCACCTTGATGGTTGGATGCTCATTAATAAAAGGCATTTTCGGTTTCAATGAGTCTATGACATCACGACGGTTTACCACAAATCTGGAGGATGACGTCAGGGCGGTTTACAAGTCCGTGCAAAGGTGTAAGAGGAGAAATTTTTCTAAGTGTTGAAGATTAACATGAATAAATTCAAATCAATCTGGGGCCTAATGTTGGGGATATTATTACTGGACGTAAACCGGCCAGGAGTAGCCGGGTTAACTCTATGAAGATTAGAAGCCCATGAAGACGTGAGGATGGTGGCGCTTTACGAAGGCCCAAGGCCCAAAGGCGGGTTAAGGCCTGTAGATGTAAACTGACTTTCTCATGTAACTTGCATTGTAAGATAGGAAGGATAGAGACCGAGTTGGATACGTTAACGATCCGGCCTCGGGACTCTATAAATCGACGGGCGTAGACCTATGTATATAAAGGGATGACCCGGCGGCGGTTTAGGGACACAGAACAACTCGAGAGCCAGGCAAAGCGGATTCACTCCCTGGTCATCAAAACCCCAGCAATTCCATCACAACTAGACGTAGGCTTTTACCTTCATCGTAAGGGGCCCAACTGGTATAAAACTCTCATGTCCCTTGTCCGGTTTAACCCCTTTAAGCTAACCCATAGCGATGGCTCCACGACTAAGTCCTTTCACGAGGACATCTGCCGTGACAAAACCACGACAACATGGCATCTTCATATCTCAAGAGAAATACCTCAAGGATGTACTGAGGAAATTCGGCATGCAAGATTGCAAAGGTGTCAAAATCCCTATGCTCACAAATGGCCATCTCTGCACCGATAAAAATGGTAAAGGTTTCAATCAAAAGGTATACCACTCCATGATTGGCTCTTTATTGTACCTATGTGCATCTAGACCCGATATTATGCTTAGTGTTTGCATGTGTGCATATTTTCAAGCTACACCGAAGGAATCACACCATAAGGTTGTGAAATATATTCTTTGATATCTAGCCTACACTCCAACACTTGGATTATGGTATCCTGATACGTCTCCAATGTATCTATAATTTATGAAGTATTCATGCCACGTTTACAACAATTTTATATAGTTTTGGTATGATTTGCATGGAACTAACCAGGACTGACGATGTTTTCAGCAGAACTACCGTGGTGTTGTTTTTTGTGCAGAAATGAAAGTTCTCGAAATGAGCTGAAACTTTTTGATGATTTTTTTGGAACAAAAGAGACCCCCGAAGCTTTATGGGAGGGCCAGAAGAGCCACGAGGAGGCACAACCCACCAGGGCGTGCTTAGTGGGCCTGGCTTGCCCCGGTGGGTTGTGCTCACGTCGAGGACCATCTTAGCGTGAAACCAACGCCAAAAAATCATATAAATAGAGAAACCATCAGGGGTTAACCTAGATCAAAAGTTCCGCCGCTGCAAGGCTCTATAGCCACCGAAAACCAATCAAGACCCTTTCGGCACCCTGCCGGAGGGGGGAATCATCTCCAGTGGCCATCTTCATCATCCGGGCGGCCACCAGAATGAGGAGGGGCTAGTCCACCCTCGGGGCTGAGGGTTTGTACCAGTAGCTATGTGTTTAATCTCTCTCTCTCTCTCTCGTGTTCTTGAGATGTCAATATTGATGTATCGCGGGCTTTGTTAATATAGTCGGGTCATTTGGTGTTTTCCCCTCTCTATCTCGTTGTGATGAATTGAGTTTTTCCCTTTGAGATTTTGTTGTTATCGAATTGAGAGGGGAATCCGTCGCCATCGTCATCATCAACCTTCCTCCATCACCAATTTCATGATGCTCATTGCCGTGCGTGAGTAATTCCATCGTAGGCTTGCTGGACGGTGATGGGTTGGATGAGATTTATCATGTAATCGAGTTAGTTTTTTTAGGGTTTGATACCTAGTATCCATTATGTTCTAAGTTTGATGTTGCTATGACTTTGCTATGCTTAATGCTTGTCACTAGGGCCCGAGTGCCATGACTTCGGATCTGAACCTATTATGTTTTCATGAATATAAGTGAGTTCTTGATCCTATCTTGCAAGTCAATAGTCACCTATTATGTGTTATGATCTAGTAACCCCGAAGTTACAACAATCGGGACCACTCCCGGTGATGATCGTAGTTTGAGGAGTTCATGTATTCACTAACTGTTAATGCTTTGTGCCGGTACTCTATTAAAAGGAGTCCTTAATATCCCTTAGTTTCCAATAGGACCCCGCTGCCACGGGAGGGTAGGACAAAAGATGTCATGCAAGTTCGTTTCCATAAGCATGTATGACTATATTCAGAATACATGCCTACATTACATTGATGAACTTGAGCTAGTTCTGTGTCACCCTATGTTATAACTATTGCATGAGGAATCGCATCCGACATAATTATCCATCATTGATCCAATGCCTACGAGCTTTTCATATATTGATCTTTGCTTAGCTACTTTTCCGTTGCCATTGTTACAATCACTACAAAACCAATACTATTACTTTTGCCACCGTTACCGTTACTTCCATATTACTTTGCTACTAAAAACTTTGCTGCAGGTATTAAGTCTTTCAGGTGCGGTTGAATTGACAACTCAACTGTTAATACTTGTGAATATTCCTTAGCTCCCCTTGTATCGAATCAATAAATTTGGGTTGAATACTCTACCCTCGAAAACTGTTGGGATCCCCTATACTTGTGGGTTATCAAGACTATTTTCTGGCGCCGTTGCCGGGGAGCATAGCTCTATTCTTTGAGTCACATGGGATTCATATCTGTTGATCACTATGAAGAACTTGAAAGATGAAAGAACCAAGATTTTTCCCTCAACTACGAGGGGAGGTAAGGAACTGCCATCTAGCTCTGCACTTGATTCACCTTCTGTTTTGAGTAAACTTGTGACACCTACTCGTGCTATTTAATATGATATGTCGTATGTTATTGATGATGCCACTTCTTCTTTGCATGATGCTTATGATGAAACTACTTCTATGCTTGATAATACGGTGCCACTAGGTGAATTTCTTGATGAACAACTTGCTAGAGTTAGAGATAATGAAATTATTGAAACTAATAATATTGATGAAAGTGATGATGAAGATTATCCCCCTAGATATGAATTGCTTGTTGTGCCTGAGGGTTATGTTATGGATGAAGAAATTGCTAGAGACTTTTTAGCTTGCAATGATAGATATGATCTTAAGAAACTGTTAGCTAAGCTGAAAGAAAAATCCTTGAATTCTAGAATGAAACATGACCCTACTTTTGCTACTTCACGTATATGTATCTCTGATAAGGATTATGATTTGTCTGTCGATCCTGAGTTAATTACTTTGGTTGAATCTGATCCTTTTTATGGCTATGAACATCTTACTAAATTAAATGTTATAGCCACCCTATTCACTAATGATGAGAAAACTTGTTATTACTTTACCCTTAAGTTATTTCTGTTCTCATTAAAGGGTGATGCTAAAATATGGTTTAATTCCCTTGATCCTGGTTGTGTGTGTAGTCCCTAGGATATGATTTATTACTTCTCTGCTAAATATTTCCCCGCTCATAAGAAACAAGCTACCTTAAGGGAAATATATAATTTTGTGCAAATTGAAGAAGAGAGTCTCCCACAAGCTTGGGGGAGGCTTCTCTGATTACTTAATGCTTTGCCTGATCATCCTCTCAAGAAAAATGAAATACTTGATATCTTTTATAATGGACTAACCGATGCTTCCAGAGACCACCTGGATAGTTATGCTGGTTGTGTTTATAGGGAAAGAACTATTGATCAAGCTGAATTGCTATTGAATAATATGTTGAGTAATGATGATGATTGGACACTTCATGAACCAACTCCTAAGCCAACTCTGAAGAAAAGGTGTATTCTATTTCTCAGTCCTGAAGATATGCGAGAGGCAAAGAAATATATGAAAGAAAAAGGTATTAAAGCTAAAGATGTTAAGAATTTACCACCTATTGAAGAAATACATGGTCTTCATAACCCAACACAGGTAGTAAAGGTAAATTCTCTCTATAGATTTTATGAAGGTGATATTCCTCGTAATAAGTTTGCTAGCCAATGCTTGGATGAGTTTGATAATTTTATGGTTAAACAAGAAGACTTCAATGCTTATGTTGGTAGACAATTGAAACGCAATGCTTATATGATTGAACACCTGAGTGATTATATGGCTAGAGTTAAAGGTGAACTTAAATTCATTAGTAAACATGCTTCTATGGTTACCACTCAAGTAGAACAAGTACTTAAAGTTCAGAATGATTTGCTCAGTGAATTAAATAATAAGAAAAATGATAATGTTGTTAGTGTTGTGACTAGAGGGGGTAAAATGACTCAGGAACCTTTGTATCCTGAGGGCCACCCTAAGAAAATTGAGCAAGATTCTCATAGAACTAATGTAATGCACCTAGTTCTTCTAAGAAGAAGAAAAGAAAAGTGATAGGACTTTTGTCGGTGTACAAAAAGAGGGGTACACTTTTTTGTACCCCTATAACTGTGCACGGACAGTCTGAGCCACGGGCACCACCACACCAAGCAAGGCAAGGGAGGTGAGCCAGGGTAAGACCGAAGCTCAAGGGAACTAGGACGACGCCAAGGCCAAGACCACGAAGAGCAAAAGGGACGAAGCGGACTCCCCCGGCAAGATCCTTGCCGGGAGACAGCTTTGGCAACCCCGGCAAGACCCTTGCCGCGATGACTCGCCCCACGCCTACGGAGCAAATTACACTTGAGTCCACTGCCCCCAAGGGGCAAGGATTCGGGAGACATCCCCGTGGTGGCATGCAGATCTTTTTGAAGACATTCAAGATCAGATACGCACTAAGAAGACGACGACCTTTGGCGAGATACCAGCCAGGGAAGACCACGAGACCCCCGGCAAGCGCCTTGCCGGGGATGACAGCAGGCGCCTCGGCAAGACCCTTGCCGAGGCCCCGGCAAGGCCCTTGCCAAGGACATCCGCAGGACCACCATCAGGCCCACGCCGACTAAACCTCCACCACAGTACGCATGCAGCTGCCGACCCAACCAGCTGGGTAGGCACCTGCGTGGCGGCATGCAGATCTTCGTGAAGACCCACCACTGCGCCACCTCAGCTGCCTGCCTACCTACATGGCATCACAAGCATCACTGGCCAGGGTGCATGTCAACACAAGAAGGAGCGGCGACGGACGAGACAGGTTTCTCCCCCGTCCCCGATAAAGCAAGGACACCTAAGCAAGACGCATTAAATGTTCCTTGTCATGTAATGCGAGGGATAGCCTCGCATCACTGTACCCTTTCCATCTCTTGTGTGCCACTGTGGCGACCCCTTTTTCTATAAAAGGAGGCTCGAGGCGACCAGGAGAAGGATTCGGCTTTTTGGAGCTCCTAATGCCCTAGAGCTAGCTCAAGAACAGGAATATACATCCACCAAAGCAGGAGTAGGGTTTTACGCAACCTCGCGGCCTGAACCTGGATAAACAAACTGTGTACTATCTGTTTGATCCGCTCTTCTCACGACCCCGTGCCCCGCTAACCGTAGTAGGGATTCTTGTGATCCCATAGGTGTCGTTCCCACCGACATCTTTGGCGTGCCAGGTAGGGGGCGCAGTTGTGAGAATCGGCTTTAGCAGTTAGTTCGACGCTTCTTCATCATCATGGCGCCCAAGAAGAAGACGACGGTGGCGGTTGGCCAGTCGAAAGCCGGACAGCCCGTCCCGACGCGGGCGAGCAGCGGACCGGTCGCAGAAAGGACCCGGGGCGCTGCTTGCGAACACCAACACCATCCCACCAGCCGGAGTTTGGGAGGCAGCGATGTTTGTGCGCCTGGTAATGGGCCACACATCGCCAAATCCAAAGGCGGAGCCAGGCCCTCCGCGGGTGGAGCGGGGCCTTCCAAGGTCATCGCCGCCCCACCCGAAGGCGACGCAAGGGCCTCCAAGACTCCCACTCCGGCGCCAACTGCGCGCTCCTACCAGGCAGCGCGCGACGAACGGCGTAATCACGGCGAAGATCCCGGGCGTCGCTGTGGGAAGAGCCCCGAGCGCCACTCCTGGGACATAGTAGACTTGCCCGCTCGCCGAAGCGCTGGTGAAAACGGCATGCGACCGCGGGGTCATGATAGAGCTCCTTCTGACGTGGTCAGAAGTCGAAGCGCGTCGCGATCCGTGCAGGTTCCGCTGCCACTGACGCCAGCAGAGGCCCTGGCGCGCGCGCAGTTGCTCCTCAACTTTCCTCCCACTACGGGGAAACTTGACGAATGGAGAGCCACTATCCGAAGCCTTGTTGCGGTGGCCAACAAAGACGAACCAAGTCCGGTGGGGCCCCTAGGTCGACGCTTCGATGGAGTCCCGCGCACCAGTGACGAAAAAGCCGGCGGTGCCGCAACCACGGTGCATTCACCTCTTCCCATCCGGTACCGCAGACGCCGGCTCGTCGCGACATCATGGGCGACGACATCTCCATAGCGTTGTCTGACCCACGGACCCACTGTGACCAGCGCCATGTTCTTCGGGAACGAGCCCATGAAGACGCTCGAACCACTATTGAGGGCCGGCGCGGAGCGCGCCACCAGTCAGATAGGCGAGCAGGGCCTGCTGCGAACCACCCGGCCCCGGAGAGCCCTAGAGGCCTACCTTACGAGGTAGGCTATCTGGCTTTTACCCGTGAGTTGCGGCAGTTCCAGTGGCCCACTCACCGCACCTTCAAACCTGACGTTGGCGAAAAGTACAACGGCAAGACCCACCCGTCTGAGTTCCTCAGCATCTACACCATCGCGATGCAAGCTGCCGGAGCCCGCGACGATAAGGTGCTTGCGAATTACTTTCCATTGGCTCTTAAACCCAATGCCATGTCATGGTTGATGCACTTGTCGGTAGACTCTATTTCCTCCTGGTCGGATTTGTGCCATGAGTTTGTGGGCGCCTTTACTGGAGGTCACCAAGCCCATGGCCAAGCAAGCGACCTGCACGTCATTGCCCAGAAGGGAGGCGAGAGTGTGCGCAAGTATATACAGAGGTTCAGCTAGGTACAGTACAATATCCCTAATGTTCACCCTGCCGCCATCATTAGCGTGTTCCATCAGAACGTGCGTAACTGCAAGATGCGCGAAGAGCTGGAAATGAACAAGGTGAAAGATGTGGCGGAACTCTATGTTCTTGCTGACAGATGTGCCCAAGCTGAAGAGGGAAGGAAGTACCCCGGCGAAGATGCCGGCGTGGAAACCGACTCCTTAGATGAGGATACTGCCGCCCCAGCGAAGAAAGGCCGGCGCCGCAACAAGAAGCGCAAAGGTAAAGCCGTGCTTGCCGTCAAGGGATCTGACGACGCCGGCTCCGCCAAGAAAACCAAGGCAGATGACCCCGGCAAAGAAATTGCCGGATGTGTCGCCTGCCGGGCCTTGGCAGCTGCCGAGAAGCCAGGAAACTCCAACAAGCAATACTACAAGATCCATCACACCAAAGGCCATGATCTCCAGAACTGCCGACAGGTTGAGCTCCTTGCTGAGAAGTAAAGGGCTGAATATGAGAGGCGGGACAAGGAGAAAGGCCAGGACAGTGCTGAGGGGTCCGGCAAGAAGCGTGACGGCCAGGCGGGCCATCGCGGCAAAGATAAACAGTAGGAGAGGCCCGCCCGGGGCCGTGACAAAAAGCCAGAAGACGATGATCGCGAAGAAGACGATGAGTCTGGTGACCAAGAATTTCAGAAAGCTACGGAGGCCATGTGCGTCGATGGCGGCGCCTCGCTGCATACCTCTAACCGCCAGCTTAAACAGTGGGCGCATGAGATTACAGCGGCAGAGCCGTCGTTTGATGCCCAAAGGCTGCTGAAGTGGTCCAGCACACCTATCATTTTTGACATTGAGGATCACCCTGATCGCACTACTGCAGCGCAACCTCAAGGTGACAAAGATGCTAGTCGATGGCGGGGCCGGTCTGAACTTAATCTCGCCTGCCGTGATCAAGAAACTGTAGATTCCTGATGAAGACCTCGAAGAGACGGGCATGTTTCAGGGAGTCAACCCAGGAAGAAGTCAACCAAAGGGAAAGGTCACGTTGCCGTGACTTTTGGGAGTGATCTGAACTACAGGACAGAAAGGGTTGTGTTCGACGTTGCCAAGATCCCCTTGCCTTACAACGGGATCCTTGGCTGCCCAGTGCTGGCCAAGTTCATGGCGGCGTCACAATACGCCTACAACACCCTGAAGATGCCAGGGCCTGTGACGATCATCACCGTCCCATCAGACAAGAAGGATGCGCTAATTTGCGCTGACCAACTCTACCAACAAGTAGTTGCAGCAGCAGCCACTGCTAAGGCGCTTGCTCCTGCCGCTGGAGCCCCGGGAAGGAAAAAGAACAAGACCGGTGAGACCTCAGGCACCCACTCAGGCAAGCGCACCTCTTCGGAGTGTAGCGCTCCCATCGAGGACGTGCCAGAGAGCTCCACCGACAGAAGCAAGAAGTCCAGGGCCACACCGCCGGGAACCAAGAAGGTTTCTGTCAAGGAGGACGGCACGGGAGGGGCTTTTACCATAAGCTCCGCCCTTGACGACAAATAGGAAGACGCGCTCGTCACCTTCCTGCGGGCGAATGTCGATGTGTTTGCTTGGCAAGCATCCAACATCCCCGGCGTTCCCAGGGAGGTGATTGAGCACCACCTTGCTGTCTGTCCTCATGCGCGGCCCGTCAAGCAGAAGGTCAGAAAGCAAGCCTTGGAATGACAAGAGTTCATCACACAGGAGATCCGAAAACTGGAAGCAGCGAGTTTGGTAAGAGGAGTGCTCCATCCAACGTGGCTGGCCAATCCAGTGGTAGTGCATAAGGCAAATGGGAAGTGGAGGCTGTGTATTGATTACACAGATATCAATAAGGCTTGTCCCAAAGACCCCTTCCCGTTGCCGCGCATCAACCAGATTGTTGACTCCACGGCTGGGTGTGATCTGTTGTCATTCCTTGATGCCTACTCCGGCTACCACCAGATCTTCATGACAAGAGAAGACGAAGAGAAAACGGCATTCATCGCCCCATGTGGTACGTATTGTTTCATATGGATGCCTTTCGGGTTGAAGAGTGCTGGTTCAACGTTTGCAAGGGCGGTCCAGATTGGTTTTGAACCCCAGCTCCATAGAAATATGGAAGCTTATATGGATGATATAGTGGTCAAAACCAAGAACAGGGAAACCCTCATACCGGATTTACAAGAAACATTTGCAAACCTATGCAAGATCAATCTCAAGCTGAACCCTGAGAAGTGCGTCTTCGGCGTCCCGTCCGGCAAGATTCTCGGGTTCTTTATGTCGCAACGCGGGATAGAGGCCAATCCGGACAACATCAAAGCTATAGAGCAGATTGAAGCACCCAAGCGAGTCAAGGATGTGCGTCGGCTTGCTGGTTGCGTTGCCGGCATGAGCAGGTTCATTTCCAAGTCCGCCGAGCGCGCCCTTCCCTTTTTCAAGATTTTGAAAAAGGCGGGCCCGATGGAGTGGACACCAGAAGCCGAAGTAGCATTGCAAGATTTGAAGAGGTACCTGTCCTCCGCGCCAATACTCGTTGCGCCTAGGCCACGGGAACCATTGCTGCTATACTTGGCGGCAACGAACCAGGTGGTCAGCGCCGCACTAGTGGCGCAGAGAGAAATTGATGACGAGGTAATGGCAGTGACAGAGCCCGATGCCACCGATGCAGAGACAACACAGCCAGTTGGAGTGCCGCCGAAGAAGAAAATGATGCAGCACCCGGTCTACTTTGTTAGTTCCCTCCTGCAGGGGGCTAGATCAAGGTACTCCGGTGTGCAGAAACTGCTCTTCGAGCTTCTTATGGCCTCGAGGAAGCTGCATCACTACTTCCAGGCGCACGAAATCACTGTTGTCACTCGCCTCCCTCTGCAACGGATATTGCACAATCCAGACGCAACGGGAACAATCGTAGAGTGGGCACTGGAATTGTCCAGCTTTGGCCTCAAGTTTGAGAGTACCTCGATGATTCAAAGCCAAGTCTTGGCGGAGTTCGTTGCAGAATGGACCGCGACGCCTGACGAAGAAGCCCAAGAGACTGCTCTCCCCGGCAAGGAGGCAAGTTGCGACTGGATCATGTACTTTGATGGAGCTTTCTCCTTACAGAGCGCTGGGGCTGGCGTACTGCTTGTCGCGCCCACCGGAGAGCACCTCAAGTACGTGATCTAGATGCACTTCCCCAGGGAGGTGTCAACAAACAATACAGCTGAGTACGAAGGGCTGCTTGCCGGTCTTAGGATCGCGGCGGACCTCGGAATCAAGAAACTCATCGTCAGAGGCGACTCGCAACTTGTCGTCAAGCAAGTCAACAAGGATTACTAGAGCCCGGCCTACGTCGACGAAGTGAGAAAGCTGGAGGAGCGTTTTGACGGTATACAGGCAGAATACGTTCCCCAAGCGGAGAATGACATCGCCGATTACCTGTCAAAACGCGCTGCCCTCAAGCTACCTATGGAACCAGGTACCTTTGTGCTTCGGCTAACTCAGCCATCCGTTGATCCATCAACAGAGCAGAACAAGAGGAGAAAATCAGGGCCCGGCAAGTACTTTCTCGCCGAGCTCCCCGAAGCCGCCGACAAGGATGTTGCCGGAGACACTGAGCCCGCCACAGGATGGCTAGCTCCGACGGAGCACCAAGCTCTTGGCGTGGAGACAGCCGCTCCTATAGCAGAGGAAATGCCTTTAGTCCTCGCTGTCAAGCCCCAGGCTCTAGCGTGGGCACAGCATACCGTCCGATTCCTCCAAACAGGGGAACTTCCTGAGGAGCAGGAAGAAGCGGAAAAAGTAGCCCATCGCTCTACTATGTACCAGTTCGTCAATGACGTCCTGTACAGAAAGAGGCCGAACGGTGTGAAATTGAAGTGTATCCCTCGAGAGGAAGGACTGGGGCTGTTGGCGGAGATACATGGAGGCATATGTGGATCCCACATAGGGTCGAGGGCCCTTGCCGGCAAAGCGTTTAGGCAAGGCTTCTTCTTGCCCAACGCCCTCCAGGATCAACGACACTAGTCACCAGGTGTGAAGCGTGTCAGTTCCATTCAAAGAAGCTTCATCAGCCAGCTCAAGCCCTTCAAACCATTCCTCTCTCTTGGCCTTTCTCGGTCTGGGGGCTCGACATACTGGCCCTTTCCCCCGCGCTGTTGGGGGCTTTGAGTACTTGTACGTTGCAATCAACAAGTTCACAAAGTGGCCAGAAGTGAAAGCAGTGAGGAAGGTCACAGCATAGTCAGCTGCCAAGTTCTTCAAAGGACTGGTGTGCCGTTTTGGTGTACCCAATAGGGTCATCACCGACAATGACACGCAGTTCACAAGCCACACCTTCATGCAATATATTCAAGACCTCGGCAGTAAGGTCTGTTTCGCTTCCGTTGCTCACCCACAAAGCAATGGTCAAGCTGAGAGGGAAAATGCTGAAGTACTACGAGGCGTGAGGACAAAGACCTTTGACAGACTGCACAAGAGTGGAAGACGCTGGATTGATGAATTGCCGGCGGTTCTTTGGTCAATCAGAACGACACCAAATCGAGCCACCGGCCAGACACCCTTTGCCCTGGTATACGGGGCAGAAGCAGTTCTCCCCACAGAACTCATATACGGGTCACCTCAAGTACTCGCTTATAACGAGCTTGAGCAAGAGCAATTGCGGCAAGATGACGGAATGCTCCTTGAGGAAGATCATCTTCGGGCGGCTGTGAGAGCAGCGTGCTACCAGCAAGCCTTGCACCGCTACCATAGCCGAAAGGTTCATGCCCGAAGCTTTGAGGAAGGCGACCTTGTTCTTCAGCGCGTTCAATCGGCCAAGAATTCCAACAAGTTGACGCCAAAGTGGGAAGGCCCTTATCGGCTAATACGAGTCACCAGGCCCGGCGCAGTCCGCCTGGAGACCGAAGATGCCGTTCCGGTGAGTAATTCCTGGAACATTGAGCATCTTCGCAAGTTTTACCCGTGAGGCGCGGCTTGTCGGGCCCCCCGGCAAGCCACCTTTTGTACGAGCCTTGCCGATGACGCATGTAACCCCTTGTACAAAGCCAGGCGCAGACCCTGAGCATAAATAAATGAAGCGCTGGCGCCCTAAGTTATAGCATGCATGCTAGGTCGAGTCTCGTCCTTGGTTAGGGTTGATAGTGCTTAGCGGTGACTAACCCCTAGCTTAGAGGTCGAGTGTGCGTCTCTTTGTCTTTCTTTTGTCTTCTTTGGTTCATAGGACACACAGATATCCTTGCTGAACCACTTGGGGAGAAAAAAAGGAACAAACCAGCATCTAGGCCCTGGCAAGCCAGTATTGCCGGGGGCTGCAAGAGCAAAGAATCACCCACGGCAAACCAGGGTTGCCGGGGGCTGCAGCTTCAGATAAGTTCTTCATCCCTTATCATACATTCCATTATGGACTGAGGTATGTGAAACCTCATTTTTCCTTAAGCTAATGTGCTCCCCTAACTCTAGGCCCTAGGGCTCGTTCCTCGGACCAAGTTTGGTCGTAGTCGCGGCAGCGAAAGGATGAAACAAGGAGCCTGAACCCGCCTCATCCCTGCCTTCGCCAAAGGCGTGAGAAAGGTCGAGCGAAGTGGGGATACGGCAAGGCCTGTTGCCGGGCGAGAAAGTGTTTATCTTAGAGATATCAAGGATTTACTCCTTGTCGTGGGTTCCACCCGCAAACAAATGACCCGAAAAGCATCCCTTTTTCATTAAAAACATTCCACTCAGATACAGTCCATAGGGAACATGAATGAAGGGATTACAAGTTTTAAATTCAACAAAGGCCCAAAGGCTTACAAACTAAAAAGAGATAAGGTGCCCGTAATCCCTTTCTTGTCCCTCTCCTCAGGAGGCAGGTCAAGGAGGCGAGAAGGGCAAAAGGAGCACCTAGGCGAGCTACGGGTGGCAGAAAACACAGAGAGAACATCTTGGTGGCCGTCCAAAGGCTGGATGGTGATGGCGGCGCCGAAGCGGAGCTCGAAGACGAGGCGGCAGGACGTCAGCATGCGTCGAAGTCATTGGTGCCCACGTACTCCGACTTGCCTTGCCGCCCGCCCTCTTCCGCAGCCTCCCAACGCCAGCCGCCCGAGGAGACGACCCCGAGAAGTTCAAGGAGCCGGCGACACGGATGATGGGGTCGCCGGTTCCGCACGGAGCGGCACCCGACACCTAGTCGGACCCGTCATCCTGCCGCCTACCGCCCTCGTCGTCGCTGCTGTTGTCCTCCTCGTCACTCCTGCTCGAGGAGGAGTCTTCGCTATCAGAAGAGCTCTCCACACAGCACCTTGTACAAGTCCCAAAGTGCCCGAAGACCTTGACAGAGAGAAGGCCACCCTCCATCAACTTAAAATGGAGAGTGAGCCCCTCCGTCAAGCTGTGGATATGAGCAAATGTCTTCCATCCCCGACGAAGATACATCACGTGAGGAGCGGGGAAGTCGACGCGGACCCGCGTGCCACTGATCCCGCAGCCCCTCATGTGCAGCCGCAATGACTCCGATGGATCCAGCTCCATCTCCCGCGCAAATGGAGTCGGGAGACGAAGGCGACGGCGCGGCGGCCGGCGCAGCCTGACGAAGAACTCACAAGGGTCATCCCCAACATGGCCCTCCATTGGAGGAGGAGCTGCTGGTGGAGGCGAGGCCGGCGCGCCACCCCGTCCTCCTCTTCCCCGAGCGCCCCGACCTCGCCCCCTCCCCCTTCCCCTCGCGGTCGGCCCTGCCACCGCAGGCACAGGAGAAGGAGGGACGCGTTGTCGAGCGATGACCCTCGCCGCCACCGTTGAAGGACCGAGATTTCCTCTCTCCATGACGAATGGAAGAGAGGAGCAGAAGCTAAAGGAGGAAGGAGATGGAAGAATGCGGGACGCCATCCCCCCATCCCGCTCTTTATAAAGGAACGGGGTTGGGGCTCGGCCGCCCCGCTCGGCCAATCAAAACACGGAAGGTGCAGGGAGCCAGGACTGACCCGCTGCCCCAACCAGCGACGGCCCGGTTTCCCGCCTCCGCCGTCTGCCACCCCAAGCGCATAGGAGACACGTGGCGGATGTGCAGAACCGAGGGGACGGGTGAGGCGACCTCTCCCCACCCCGTGATCGTGGGGAGTGGACGCCTTGAGGACCGCGCCTCGGCCCCATTCAGTAAATGGGCCGTGCCTCCACGCCTCCCTCCATTTATGGGGAAGACGCGAACCGCCCCTTTACTACGACGTGACGCATGCGTGCAGAGACAAACCCCACGCATGCCGCCCACGTCACACGCACCTGCCCACGCCGCGCCACGCGCGGGAGTCGTGGGAAGCGCAGCGCGCGAAAAATCTTACCGCGGTAAAAAACCGCCCCGCCTGCCCGCGCACCGTTTTTGGGCCTAGACCAACAACGCGTTGCGCTTATGTGTGGCCCAGGCTCGGGGGCTCCTGTCAGTGTACAAAAAGAGGGGTACACTTTTTGTACCCCTATAACTGTGCACGGACAGTCTGAGCCACGGGCACCACCACACCAAGCAAGGCAAGGGAGGTGAGCCAGGGTAAGACCGAAGCTCAAGGGAACTAGGACGACGCCAAGGCCAAGACCACGAAGAGCAAAAGGGATGAAGCGGACTCCCCCGGCAAGATCCTTGCTGGGAGATAGCTTTGGCAACCCCGGCAAGACCCTTGCCGTGGCGACTCGCCCCACGCCTATGGAGCAAATTACCCTTGAGTCCACTGCTCCCAAGGGGCAAGGCTTTGGGAGACATCCCCGTGGTGGCATGCAGATCTTTGTGAAGACATTCAAGATCAGATACGCACTAAGAAGACGACGACCTTTGGCGAGATACCAGCTAGGGAAGACCACAAGACCCCCGGCAAGCGCCTTGCTGGGGATGATAGCAGGTGCCTCGACAAGACCCTTGTCGGGGCCCCGGCAAGGCCCTTGCCAAGGACATCCGCAAGGCCACCATCAGGCCCACACCGACTAAACCTCCACCACCGTACGCATGCAGTTGCCGAACCAACCAGCTGGGCAGGCACCTGCGTGGCGGCATGCAGATCTTCGTGAAGACCCACCACTGTGCCACCTCAGCTGCCTTCCTACCTACATGGCATCACAGGCATCGCTGGTCAGGGCGCGTGTTGACACAAGAAGGAGCGGCGACGGACGAGACAGGTTTCTCCCCCGTCCCCAATAAAGCAAGGACACCTAAGCAAGACGCATTAAATGCGCCTTGCCATGTAATGAGAGGGATAACCTCGCATCAATGTACCCTTTCCATCTCTTGTGTGCCACTGTGGCGACCCCTTTTTCTATAAAAGGAGGCCCGAGGCGACCAGGATAAGGATTCAGCTATTTGGAGCTCCTAATGCCCTAGAGCTAGCTCAAGAACAGGAATATACATCCACCATAGCAAGAGTAGGGTTTTACGCATCCTCGCGGCCCGAACCTGGATAAACAAACTGTGTACTATCTGTTTGATCCGCTCTTCTCACAACCCCGCGCCTCGCTAACCGTAGTAGTCTTGTGATCCCATAGGTGTCGTTCCCACCGACATCTTTGCATGCTTCTAATGAACCTATTGTTGACACACCTGAGAATCCCAATGATATTTCTATTTTTGATGCTGAAACACGATCTGGAAATGAACATGAACCTAGTGATAATGCTAATGATGATGTTCATGTTGATGCTCAACCTAGCAATAACAATCATGTAGAAATTGAACCTGTTGTTGATCTTGATAACCCACAATCAAAGAATCAACGTTATGATCAGAGAGACTTCGTTGCTAGGAAGCACGGTAAAGAAAGAGAACCATGGGTTCAGAAACCCATGCCTTTTCCTCTTAAACCATCCAAGAAAAAGTATGATGAGGATTTTGAGCGCTTTGCTGAAATGATTAGACCTATATTTTTGCATATGCGTTTGACTGATATGCTTAAAATGAATCCTTATGCTAAGTATATGAAAGATATTGTTACAAATAAAAGAAAAATACCGGAAGCTGAAATTTCCATCATGCTTGCTAATTATACTTTTAAGGGTGGAATGCCAAAGAAACTTGGAGATCCAGGAGTACCAACTATACCATGCTCCATTAAGAGAAACTATGTTAAAACTGCTTTATGTGATCTTGGAGCCAGTGTTAGTGTTATGCGTCTCACTTTATATCATAGACTTGATTTGAATAAGCTGACACCTACTGAAATATCTTTGCAAATGGCTGATAAATCCACTGCTATACATGTTGGTATTTGTGAGGATGTACCTGTTGTGGTTGCAAACATTACTATTTTAACGGACTTTGTTATTCTTGATATTCCCGAGGATAATAGTATGTCTATTATTCTTGGTAGACCCTTTTTGAATACTACAGGGGTTGTTATTGATTGCAACAAAGGCAATGTCACTTTTCATGTTAATGGTAATGAGCATACGGTACACTTTCCGAGGAAACAACCTCAAGTCCACAGTATCAATTCTATTGGAAAGACTTCAACGATTACTATTGGAGGTTTTGAATTTCCTCTTCGTACTGTCAAGAAGAAATATGATATTCTTATTGTTGGGGACATGCATATCCCCGTTGAGGTAACCTAGTGTTATTCGAAAATTCTCCGGTTTCATGTCATTGAAAAGAGTTTGTTAACAAGACTTGATCAACCTTGTTAGTGGATTCCTTTTGATGAGCATGAGATGGATGAAGTTAGAAAGCACAACTCTCTGTACCCTTCTTTTACTTTCTGTTGTTAGTATTTTCTGTCTGTTTTCCGAATTATCCTTGCAATAAAAAATACCCCCGAAATAAAAGTTTTCCAAATGTCCTGAAAATTTTATATGATTTTTTCTAGAATAGTTAAGAATTATTACCACTGAGAACACACCTGGGGGACCCACCACCTGGCCACGAGGGTCCAGGGCGTGCCCCCTGCCTCGTGGACCCCATGCGGTCCCCCTCCACTTATTATTGCACCCACAAACTCCGTCTTCCTCTATAAAAAATCATCCACCAGCTCAAACCCGAGTTCTAGCTCATCTTGCTGCCATTTTCGATCTCCTCGCTCAAAGCTCCATTCACAAAACTGCTTTGGGGGATTGTTCTTCAGTATGTGACTCCTCCAATGGTCCAATTAGTTTTTTTTACTAGTGCTTTATTTATTGCAAATTTTTGCCGCTTAGGTGACCCTATTCTTGAGCTTGCATGTCAAATTTATGTGGTCAAAAGTAGTTTTAATGCATGATATGGCCACTAGGCACTTCTAGAAGTAGTTGCTATCAATCTTGTTGAGTTTGATTCACTTTTATTTTGAGTCACTAAAAATTTCAGAAATTTTTCAGAGAAAGAAAATGATGAAGAGATTGTTGAGGGGCTCTTCGATCCAAAGCTCGAAGGATAAGCAAAGTGAAGAGAATAAGAAGCTCAAATATAATTTCCCTCGCACTGCGGAAGTTCGGCCGTGCGAATGGCCTTGTGATGAGTTCTTGAGAGCAGTCGGGATTTATGGAGACTTTTATTATTTGGCTGAGAATGCAGGCCTCACCGACTTCCTCCACGACCAGCTCAAACAGTATCTCCTACTCACTAATATTTTTGTGCAAATTTTCATTTCCATGCTAGGAGATCGCCACCTTCGGTCGATTTTTATTTATATGATGAGTTTAAGGAGATGTCACTTTATGATTTGTGTGCGGTTTGCAAGTTGCCTTTTGAGGGCAGCGTCGAGGAACCACATCCTAGGGATGTGGCAGGATTTATTGATATGATTGCTGTAGGGGAAACTAAAAAAGTGTCAGATGCAAGAACTACTAGCATACATTTTACTGTTCTACGTTACTATGCAATGTTTGCTAGTAGATGTTTAATTGGCCGAGGGAACAGTGGAGGCCTCAGTGCTCCTGACCTTGCCATTTTGCGCCATGCTTTACTCCGTGACAGAACTTTCAGTTTAGGTGCTATGGTTGCTAAACGGTTGAGTCTAAACCGTATAAAGGGCCCCATTTTTGGAGGTATCTTTGCTTTGTGTCTTGCTAAATATTTTGAGATACCTATTAGACACTATGGGAAAAAAGAAAAGGTACTTCCCCCTATTTTCTTAGACTATAAAAGTATGGTAGCACATGATTTTATTTGCGATGATAAGGAGAAGAGACTCATTTATAACCTGGTATTCAGTGAAAAGACTTGTAAGATTATTACCCTGCCTGCACCTTCTTTGTTTAACATTTATTCAGGCACATACATCATCCTGCCCGATGACATTTATGCGTATTGGGAGCGAACACGATCCCTAGAGCCTGAGCCCGAGCCATCTCCTGACCCTTATCGGCAGTCTGTTTATCAGTGGGATCCGAAGGAGATTGCCAACCAGTGGCACCCAGAGAACACTCCTCCGTACACCGGAGAGGGCAGCTTTGAGCCATGGCCATGGACCAACTTAGGCCAAAAGCCTAAGCTTGGGGGAGTATGTATTCCTCGCTGACATTACATTCATGTTCACACACTCATTCCAATTGTCGGTGCTCATACTTTTCCATTGTATCATCCATGCTAGTTTATTTTCTTTTTAAGCCCTCTTCTTGTGTGTTTAAAAAACCTTAAGAAAAACCAAACAATTAGTTGTCGCTTTTAGCTAGTTTACTTTCCATGCATGTAGTAGTAGTTAAAAGAAAACCCAAAAAGATTTCTCGTTCTTCTTTTGCTTGTTGGGAGCTTTCCCGTGTAAATAATTTTGTTTCATTTCTTTTCTTTGGGGGTCGAGAGGAGAATACTATGATGAAAATGTTGAGTGGCTCTCATATGCACTATTGTTGATCCAACAGAGAGCCCATATTACCTTGTCTTCTCCCTTGTATTGAATGCTTGCAGATTCCAGCTTAGTCCAATGCACGTGCACTATTATTATTATCCACACCGTTCAGTCGTGCAAGTGAAAGGCAATAATGAGGATATATGATGGATTGATTGAGATGAGAGAAGCTCGTATGAACTCGACCTATCTTGTTTTTGTAAATATGATTAGTTCATCGTTCCTGATTGAGCCTATTATGAATGAAACATGGTTGCAATGACAATTAGAGATTATAGTTGCTCATGCCAAGCTTAATTAGCTAGGAGTTTATAATGGTTTACCTTGCGTGCCAACATGCTATTAAAATGGTTGTGATGTGGTATGATAGGGTGGTATCCTCCTTTGAACGATTTGAGTGGCTTGACTTGGCACATGTTCACGCATGTAGTTGAAACAAAATAAACACAGCCTCCATGATATTTATGTTCATGGTGAATTATATCCTACCCATGCTTGCACTCAGTGTTGATTAATTTTAATGCATGTTCATGACTGTTGTCTCTCTCTAGCTGGTCGCTTCCCAGTCTCTTTCTAGCCTTTACTTGTACTAAGCGGCAATACTGCTTGTGCATCCACTTCCATAAACTCCCAAAGTTATTCCATATGAGTCCACAATACCTTCCTATATGCGGTATCTACCTGCCGTTCCAAGTAAATTTGTATGTGCCAAACTCTAAACCTTCAAATGAAATTCCGTTTCATATGCTCGAATAGCTCATGTATCAACTAGGGATGTCTATATCTTCCATGCTAGGCGGGTTATTCTTAAGAGGAGTGGACTCCGCTCCTCACTCACGAGAAAATGGTTGGTAACCAGAATGCCAAGTCCCATGCCTAAATTAAAATAATTGCAAACAGAACTCCCCCAGGATTGTTGTTAGTTGGAGGCACCCGTTGTTTCGGACAAGCCATGGATTGATGTTTGTTGGTGGTGGGGGAGTATGAACTTTACCATTCTGTTTGGGAACCGCCTATAATGTGTGTAGCATGGAAGATATCTAGATCTCTCGGTTGTTATGTTGACAATGAAAGCATACCACTCAAAATATTATTCATCTCTATTTCAAAATCGAGCTCTGTCACCTCTACAAATCTCTGCTTCCCTCTGAGAAGGGCCTATCCATTTACTTTTATGCTGAGTTATCATCCTCTTATTAAAAAGCACCAGTTGGAGAGCACCATTGTCATTTGCATGCATTACTATTAGTTTACATTGAGCATGACCGTGACTAGATCTCTTTTACCATGAATTACAATGTTTAGTCAGTCCTTGATCTTCAGAGGTGCTCTGCATTTATGTTTTGCGAACTCAGAAAGGGCTAGCGAGATACCATCTTGTTATATCATATTATGATTGTTTTGAGAAAGTGTTGTCATTCGAGATTTATTATTATTGCTCGCTAGTTGATCATGCCATTGATATGGGTAAACATGAGACCTAAATGTTATTGTGAATATGGTTAGTTCATAATCTTTGCTGACAACTTGAATGCTGGCTTTACATATTTACAACAACAAGATCAAACAGAGTTTGTAAAAGTTTTTCTTTATCACTTTCAATTTGTCAACTGAATTGCTTGAGGACAAGCAAAGGTTTAAGCTTGGGGGAGTTGATACATCTCCATCATATCTAATTTTACAAACTTTTTTGACCTTGTTTTGGCCTCTAACTTGCATGATTTGAATGGAACTAACCCCGACTAAGGTTGTTTTCAGCAGAATTGCCATGGTGTTATTTTTGTGCAGAAATAAAAGTTCGCGAAATGACCTGGAACTTCACGGAGAATATTTTTGGAATATATAAAAATACTGGCAAAAGGATCATCACCAGGGGGCCCACACCCTGTCCGCGAGGGTGGGGGCACGCCCCTGCCTCGTGGGCCCCCTGAGGCTCCACCGGCCTCAACTCCAAGTCTATATATTCACGTTCGGGGAGAAAAAATCAGAGAGAAGGATTCATCGTGTTTTATGATACGGAACCACCGCCAAGCTCTAATCTCTCTCAGGAGGGCAGATCTGGAGTCTGTTCGGGGCTCCAAAGAGGGGAATCCTTCGCTATCATCATCATCATCAACCTTCCTCCACCAATTTCATGATGCTCACCACTGTGCGTGAGTAATTCCATCGTTGGCTTGCTAGACGGTGATGGGTTGGATGAGATTTATCATGTAATCGAGTTAGTTTTGTTAGGGTTTGATCCCTAGTATCCATTATGTTCTTAGATTGATGTTGCTATGACTTTGCTATGTTTAATGCTTGTCACTAGGGCCCATGTGCCATGATTTCAGATCTGAACCTATTATGTTTTCATGAATATAAGTGAGTTCTTGATCCTATCTGGCAAGTCAATAGTCACCTATTATGTGTTATGATATGGTAACCCCGAAGTGACAATAATCGAGACCGCTCCCGGTGATGACCGTAGTTTGAGGAGTTCATGTATTCATTAAATGTTAATGCTTTGTTCCGGTACTCTATTAAAAGGAGGCCTTAATATCCCTTAGTTTCCAAGAGGACCCCGCTGCCATGGGTGGGTAGGACAAAAGATGTCATGCAAGTTATTTTCCATAAGCACGTATGACTATATTCGGAATACATGCCTACATTACATTGATGAACTTGATCTAGTTCTGTGTCACCCTATGTTATAACTGTTGCATGAGGAATCACATCCGACATAATTATCCATCACTGATCCAATGCCTACGAGCTTTTCATATATTGATCTTTGCTTAGCTACTTTTCCGTTGCCACTGTTACAATCACTACAAAACCAATACTGTTACTTTTTCCGTTACTTCCATCTTACTTTGCTACTAACAACTTTGCTGCAGATATTAAGTCTTTCAGGTGCAATTGAATTGACAACTCAACTGTTAATACTTGAGAATATTCTTTGGCTCCCCTTGTATCGAATCAATAAATTTGGGTTGAATACTCTACCCTCGAAAACTGTTGCGATCCCCTATACTTGTGGGTTATCACCTTCTGCATCAGAAGTGAAAAAAAACTAAGGTTGTGGAGAAGGAAGCTGCAAAGAAAAGCAAAGCATCAACCTTTGCAGAAATCTTATCTCCCAAGAAAGTGAGGACTTTGAAGAGCTCTTTCAGTGAACCAATTGATGGTGTTCCCATTTCTATTGTGCCATCAAAGGAAATAGTTCCTTTTGGTGAGGAATATGTCATTATAGATGACGGAGATGATGAAGAAAATCATTATACTGCTCCCTTAGAGAAGATGGATGAAGAAATTGAGATGGAAGTTGTTGCTTCAACCCCATTGGTATCATCGCCTATGCCTCAGTTCACTACCGAAGAGGCGGGCGTCGAAGAAATTGATGAGGATGTGGACATTGGCTCAACCACTCCTGTCCTAAATGATGATTATTGGGAAAATCTTCACCCAAATTAACCAATTGCCACACCTCTCCATCAAATTCCTCAATCCCTTGTGTACACTCAAGAAATATTAACAAGGTCCGAAGGACGTCAAATTTCTCTCCAATCTATTCCTGAAGAAATTCCAGTTGCATCAACTGAAGAAATGGAGAACCAGACTGCTGCTGATGAAACTGCGGCTTCAATTCCTCAGTCTGCTACACCATAAGTTGTGACTGAAGAAGTTCTGAGGCCTATTACTGCAAATCTTCAGCCCAAGCCTCAAAATCCTCAGTCTGGCACAAGGAGGCCGAAATTCAACAATGCTGATTTCTTTGCTCATCATCATTTCTTCACTGATGAAAATCCTTATGACTCAGCAAGATTAAGGCCCAAATATTCAAAAAAACCTCAGGGGTAACCCTAGATCAGAAGTTCCACCGCCGCAAGCCTCTGTAGCCACTGAAAACCAATCTAGACCCTGTTCTGGCACTCTGCCAGAGAGGTAAATCATCACCGGTGGCCATCTTCATCATCCCGGCGGACACCACAATGAGGAGGGAGTAGTCCACCCTCAAGGCTAAGGGTTTGTACCAGTAGCTATGTGTTTAATCTCTCTCTCTCTCTGTCTCTCTCTCTCTCGTGTTCTTGAGATGTCATGATCTTGATGTATCGCAGGCTTTGCTAATATAGTCGGATCATATGGTCTTTTCCCCTCTCCATCTTGTTGTGATGAATTGAGTTTTTCCCTTTGAGATTTCGTTGTTATCAGATTGAATACTTATACTTTATGGATTTGAGAGCACTTGATATATGTCTTGCAAATGAATACTCGTGGTGACAATGAGGAATCATATTGATTCACTTGATATGTGTTTTGGCACTCAACTTGCGGATTCCTGCGGTGACATTGGGGTAATCTATGCATAGGGGTTGATGCACGTTCTCGTCTTTTATTTCTCCGGTAGAAATCTTGGGGCACTCTTCGAGGTTCTTTGTGTTGGATTGAGCATTATGAATCTGAAATTATTGGGTGTTATTTTAGTACAAACTCTTGGATAAATCGATCGGAAAGAATAGCTTCAAGGTGGTTTCATACCCTACAAACGATTTCTTCTTATGTTCTCCGCTAGATAGGAACTTTGGAGTGATTCTTCGTTGCACTTTGAGGGATGGTTATATGATCCAATTATATTAGCACTGTTGAGAGATTGCACTAGCAAAAGTACGGACCCTAGGCCTCACTTTCAAGCATTGCAATACCATTTTTCTGCTCGTTTACTATTTGCTACCTTGCTGTTCTATTTATTCAGATTACAAAAATATATTTCTGCCATTCGTATTACACTTTTATCACCATCTCTTCGCCAAACTAGTGCACCTATACAATTTTCCATTGTATTAGGTGTGTTGGGGACACAGAGATTTCTTGTATTTGATTGCAGGGTTGTTTGAGAGAGACCATCTTCATCCTACGCCTCCATGGATTGATAAACCTTAGGTCATCCACTTGAGGGAAAATTGTTGTTGTCCTACAAAACTCTGTGCTTGGAGGCCCAACACGTGTCTACAAGAATAAAGTTGCGTAGTAGACATCACATCTTACTCCACCAATGATTACTCGCAACCTAGGACTCAGCTGCTAAAGCCATAGAGCAAGATCCTCAAGCCACCACCCCTCGTGTGATGATTGATTGTGAGCTTCTTCTAAGTCTTCATCAGAAAGTCGATCGCAATCACAAGTGGGTCAAGCGTCAATTTGGCTCAATTCTTCAGAACATGACTGTCATGCAGAACACTATGAACAAGAACCATTACTATGTGCATGAAATATTCGATCGCACTTGGGCTATACTTTCTCATATTTACCCTGATAAAGACCTCAAAAAGATGGACTTTCAGCAGAACTTTGATGGTCTCATCCTCCTTCGAAAAAATTCGAAAAGGTTAAAGTTCCTTAGTTGGTCACAAGTTCATATTCTTCATCGCGTGAGACATATGAAGCCGAGGATCTCGGCGACACTGCTGCAGGCCCTACAACGACAAACAACCCCAACAACGCTGGCGCTCCTTCACCGACCTCAAGATGATATTCTTGAGTGGTGTTAGTCCTCAAGTTTCATCCCTTTTGGTCATTTGATGACAAAGGGGAGAAATTCGTTAAGTTACAACTCTCGTTCTTCTGAAGTGCTTGTTTGATGAGTTGTAAACTTAAGTTCGATGGTGATATGATACTTTTGAACTACTTTTTGCATGCTTATTTCCTCAAGTACCTTAACGCATGCATGTAGAATTTCGTGAGACACCATTTTCCATCATGCATTTCAAGTTCCTCATACTATATGTTAAATGCATGAATGAATTACAAGATATAGAGGGAGATCTCCATGATTTTATTCTACAATGTGCATTTGTAGTCCAAAGCAAATACCTCAAATATGCACATCTCCAGGGGGAGTTCTTCTATATCTTGCAATCAAATTCCTCAATATCAGTATTTACACTTCATATGTTTATCCCCGTTGAAAACTTAACCTATTTGTCATCAATCACCAAAAAGGCGGAGATTGTAAGTGCATCTAGTGCCCCTTAGTGATTTTGGTGTGTTCAAGACTTATAGGTTAAGGGACTAATGTGTTTGTGAGTGTACACGAGTCTTATAAGTCTCTGAGGAGTTTTATATATCCTAAGAAAGTCGACCCCTAAAAATGAATGTCTTCATCTAAAGACTTTGGTTTTCTTGAAGACTTTCAAAATGACGAAATCGGAGTGTGACGGTGTCCTGGACTAGGGGGTACTCAACACGTCATCTCCTGATCTGTTAGATTGGGCCGAGGACCCCCATGGTCGTATACTCATGGGCCAGTTCAGACAACTGCCGCATACATGGAAGATTCCACAAGACTTTGTGATCAAGACAAGGACTCCTCCCCACCGGCGTATTCGGCTAGGACTCTTGTTATCCTAGGCCTCTGGTGCATTATATAAACCGAGGCCGGGCTAGTCGATATATCATATACAGCAATCATACCATAGGCTAGCTTCTAGGGTTTTAGCCTCTACGATCTCGTGGTAGATCAACTCTTGTACTACCCATATCATCAATATTAATCAAGCAGGACGTAGGGTTTTATCTCCATCAAGAGGGCCCGATCCTGGGTAAACATCGTGTCCCCTGCCTCCTGTTACCATCGATCCTAGACGCACAGTTCGGGACTCCCTACCCGAGATCCGCCGGTTTTGACACCGACATTGGTGCTTTCATTGAGAGTTCTGCTGTGTGATCGGCAAAAGGATCGATGGCTCGTCTGCAGGTCAACTGCGATGCCGGCATCTTCGTCGCCGGCTCGACTGGTCATCTTAGCTCGACCAAGGACCGTGCTCCATCTCCGATCGTCATGTTCGGACGAGGGCCTTCATCAACATCAACTCCGATCTCTATCAAGATCATGGAGGAATCATCCATGTTAGAGCATCGCTTTGACGATCCCTTTTGTGGAATTGTGCGGAATTGAGTCTACAACAGCCATGCAAAATTTCGTCGAGTTCCGATTTAGGAATCTCTGACAATCTACGATGTACCGGAGCTCTGTCAAATCTGGACGAGAATCTGGACGATTTTAGGGCGTGGTCTCCAGAGCCTAGCTCGGAGGTCCTTTGGAATATCCAACCGTTCATCTACTATGGAATTCCCATATCTACCACCCCTCCAAATTTCAGCTTGATCCGACGGTTCAAACTCCAGGAACCTTCTGATGAGTGGATCAATTTTCGGATCCGTTTTCTGCGCGAATACGGATCTGACCCGAATTCATGTTTCTTTATGAACGTGACATTGGACAACCTTTTTAGAGCAATTCTCTTCTAGGTTATTGTGCGTTGTTTTTAAATATGTGCCCGTAAATTTTTAAGCCTCCCCTGAGGTCGCCTTCATCATCATGCTGGTGTCAAACCAGTCCGGCGATATTGCTGCAGGGCTGCCGACCTGCGCTAGACACGTCATCAATTTGTTGAGCCAAACTCAACTTCTTCGGATCATCATCTCTGCAAGCCGAACAAGAGTCCGGCATCGCGAAGGACAAATCATCACCAACATCGCCGCCCCACGGATTACACGGAGCGGGGCATCGCCGCACGGTCACTTCATCAAGCTGGCATCGACCACGTCATGACCTGCATCGGCAGGGCCGCACTATTGCTTCTTCAAGCTGGTGTCCATCACGCTGACCTACTTCGACTCCTCGGCTGACATCGAGGCTTCGACATCTCGGCTGGACCGGGGGCTTCTCCATCTCTTCATCAACCTACTCCGGAGACTTCGGCGTCACTAGCCGACCAGCTCCGTCACTATAGCTAGACCGAGAGCTTTGCCTCGGCGAGCCAACCTTTGCCAGCATCGCCATACCGTCGCTTTATCGCCCATCAGGCAATGGGTGTGCGGATCGAGTCCCAATTTTTGGAATCACCTTTCTTCGGATTGCTACAACAAATAAACCAGGTGCTATTAATCCTAGTATTTTTTGCTTGTCCGGGTTCATTTTTCCCAAAGAATTATTACTCTGGTTTGTTCATCATATGTACACAGGTCTATCAAATGATGGCCGCATTAACAACAGTCGCATGGTGGTTCGGTCAGTTTCCGTACATGGTCCGGCGAACGCCGCATCCGGAACTCGGACCGACCTGTGAATTCAGGCTTTGCCAGGCCTTTACCACATCACGCCGACGCCCTGCATCGACATTGACTTCGGCGCCAGACCATATTTCTTTTATTACTCACTTTGCATAAATTATTTATTATGCAACATTTTTTATTATCATTACTATTATCTCTGGTTTGCACTATTTTTTGTGCACGGGAAAATGATCCGGGTCGGGCAGTATCGTCAACTCGGCATACTGACATAACACGTCACCTCAACTCGACGGGAGGCTTCATCAACACTTCATTACCCCATGCCGGGGACTTCGGCATCACTCTGCCGGCCTGCATTGACCGTGCTATGTCACCACTTCGGAGTGCCGAGCCCTTCGCTCCGCCACCTCGGGACTGGCTTGAGGGATGGAACCTTGTCCCGCATCAAGCTCGGACCGCGTCATCAATACCGAACACATTAACCAGCTAAGTTGCCTTCATGCTCAAAGTTTTAAATTCTTAACTTGTGTTCGGTTTGACCAAGCATTATACTTTCTTAGAAAAAAGTTGCTTGTAAAAAATTTCCTTGTCCCAACTTTGTTTGTGACACACATATTCAAATACCCCGTTTATTTGGGGGCTTCCTTTATGAAGCTTTTCCTCTTGCATATGATTATACTTGTACGGCTTCGTTCCTTGTTCGTGCATTACGCCACAATATGCACCATATTGACTTAAGCAATTTGCAAGCTGGGTTGCCTGGCTCCTCTTCTTACCCCTACGTTCCCGATTGTTCGGCTAGGGAGTAAAGGGAGCACCTCTACGATTGTCACGACCAGGTCCTCCGAGCTCTGACCTCAGACTGGGTGAAGCCGAAAGCTAGCGCTCTTATTGTGTTCAATCATGGTCGGCACACAACGGAACTCATGAGTACAAAAAATCTATTGCACAAGTCTCATAGCAATAATGAGCACCGAAGAAAGGTATCGGTAGGGGTACTATTTTCTTCGAAGATGCTTCTTACACTTCGTCTGTAATATAGCATAAGTTCCCTGAGCGCGCTTTGTCTATTACAGCCTTATGGCCCGGTTGCCTGGTTATCGGAAACACTGTCGATATTCTCGACAGGTGGAGTACATAACACTTTTCGGTCCTTGACCGAAGAGGGAGAAGCCGACGGTCGGTTAAGACGCGTTTAAAGTTTAGTTGAACAAAGATATGATATAAGTACTTTGGTACATACAATCATTATACATAAAATTCTTTTACTCAAGTCACTTGGGGGCTCTTAAAATTTATATGAGCTATTTTATAGTAAATGTGTTTTCTTCTTGGTCGTTGCAAAGTCTTTTTCTATCGTCCTTTTTCGATGTGAGTGTGTGGTCAATAGCCAGATAACCCATTTTCTCTCTAGTGACCGTTCAAGTTTAGTTCGCTAAACTGGTCTAACGAGAAGCACTCCGCCTTCGGGATAGGAGGCTGAAGCCGTAGGTTGACCCACTTGAAGTCTTGAGATCGGATGTGTAATATTAATGCATGATAGAAGCACAAATTTTTCCCCAATTTTTGGATTGGCGCCGAACACTTGATCTTGTTCGGACGTCAAGTTTTTAATGACATTTTTTTTGGTTTTCCAAGCTTATGGCACTTTTAAACTATTTGTGTGTCTCCAGCACAAGTCTCACAGTGCAATGCTGGACACCTTTATAGATTCGGCAAAAACATTCTCGGATCACACTATGTATGCATTGGTTTCGAATTGTGTCTTCGGTCAATAGTTGGGTTGCCCGGCTCCTACGCTTTCCTCCTACGTTCCGCTTTCTTCGGCTAGGTGTGCAAAGGGGGAACCACTGCGATTGTGCTTCCAGCTCACATGGTTAAGCACCTCAGTGGAGAAAGCCGAAAACTGACTGTCACAATAAGCGTAAACTGGTCAGCAATCCGATCATGGTGTTAAATGACTGGCCATTCGTAACATTGGCCGAAGTGTTTACGGCTTGACCTCGACTGTCGCCGAACACTACCGGGGGCTAGTAACTGGCCTCCCAAACTAAATACTCAATATTTTGCTCTTACATTAGAGCTGAGGTTTCATGATCATGCTTAGCATGACAACCCAAAGAAACGAACCGATAGTGGTACTATTTTCTTTGGAAGACATTTCTTATGTTAAACAGTAATATAACATATCTCTCTGCGTACCTTTGTTTATAAAACCGTATGGCCAGATTGCCTTGTTTGTCGTAAATCTTTGCCCTCATAAAGGCTTTATAAAGTAGGACAAACACTCCTCGGCTACTAGCCGAGGAGGTGGAAGCCGATGGTCGGTCAACAAAGTTTTGTACAATGCGGATCCAAGCATTAAGGATGTAAAGTACTTGGATACATAGAGTCATTACACATAATTTGTGATTTTACTATGGATATCGATCCTTAATTCGGCCACCCGTGCCCGCATTAATGCTCGGGGGCTACTGGGCTTCGGGCTTATTATTTACAAATATTAAAGGGGCACATCGATCCCCTGATCTGGTGTTGCCACCCGACCAGTGTCTTGGGGGCTACTGCATTGCCTGTCCAATGCAGAAAATTTTAAGTGCAATACAGTTTCCGAGGAGATTATGATCCTCAGGTTGGTCGGCCGCACCCAACCTGAGTCTCAAGGACTGAGCACGCCGCTTTTTGTATCCCGAAGTATTCTGTCGAGCTAGGACTTGATCCTTAGGCCGATTTTGCAAATCAACCTGAGTCTCAGCGGCTACTGGGATCAGTGGTCTTACATCATCCTTCAAGTGCATCTCGGGTTTTAAACCGATACACATGTTGAGGGTTACTGGCTATATATCTCGGCAGAGAATAAATTGCACCAATCAAAAATATTGACAAAAAATTGGCCCACGGTCGGGGTGGTGCACCACCTCGGAAGCAGTCCGGCATAAAGCTCGGGCGCTAGTGGCTGGCTCCATAGAGGGCATTTCCAGCATTAAGCTTGGCTAAACTCCTTTAACTTTTTTGGACCAAGATGATCTATGACATCTTGGATATAGTCCGACGTTGGAGCTTGGACACAGTCCAGCGTTGGAGCTCGGATACATTTTGGCGTCGGAGCTCGGAAGCAGTCCGACATTGGTGCTCGGCTGCAAAAGATACCTCGAATGCAGTCCGGCGTTACAGCTCGGACGCAAGAGGACACTTCCTCCCGAGAACAACTTCAAAACCCGAGGTGTGGCATAAAAATAACAATGCATTGATAAAGGCCGGAAACTTAAAGGGGCTCCTCGGATACCCGACGTATAAACTTGTCGAATGCATTTCGGCGATCCTCGGGATCGAAGATGAGAAGATTTGTTGAACCAGTTTTCAAGACCGACAACCGAAGATGAAGAACAGTTCGGAAGAATCGAGGAGCGTCCCTAACTTGAAGACCGGTTCAGGGGGCTACTGATGGTGTCCTGGACTAGGGGGTACTCAACACGTCATCTCCCGATCTATTAGACTAGGCCGAGGACCCCCATGGCCGTATACTCATGGGCCAGTTCGGACAACTGCCGCATACATGGAAGATTCCACAAGACTTGGTGATCAAGACAAGGACTCCTCCCCACCGGCGTATTCGGCTAGGACTCTTGTTATCCTAGGCCTCTGGTGCATTATATAAACCGAGGCCAGGCTAGTCGATTGATCATATACAACAATCATACCATAGGCTACCTTCTAGGGTTTTAGCCTCTACGATCTCGTGGTAGATCAACTCTTGTACTACCCATATCATCAATATTAATCAAGCAGGACGTAGGGTTTTACCTCCATCAAGAGGGCCCGAACCTAGGTAAACATCGTGTCCCCTGCCTCCTGTTACCATCGATCCTAGACGCACAGTTCGGGACCCCCTACCCGAGATCCGCCGGTTTTGACACCGACATTGGTGCTACTGTTGTTGCCGCTACGGCCACCGCTGTTGAGCTCACTGCCGTAGCCAGAGCAGCCGTGCGACCCTGTTGATTGTTGCCTCATGCTCCTGGAGCTAACAAGAGGCCAACGCAACCGCTAGCTAGGCCTAGAGTGCACCACAGCCCCGTGCCCGCGAGCACCTGTGGCTCCGATCGCCGCCCATGACAACGCGCCGCCTTTTGCTACTTCTTGAGCTTGCGCTGGATTTTCCCTTGAAGAGGAAAGGTTTATGCGGCAAAGTAGAGATAAGTATTTCCCTCAGTTTGAGAACCAAGGTATCAATCCAGTAGGAGAAGAACGCACAGATCACCAATACCTACATAAACAATCAAACAATTGCACCCAACGCGATAAACGGGTTGTCAATCCCTTCACGGTCACTTGCAAAGGTGAGATCTGATAGAGATAAATAAAACTAAACAAAAGATAATATATTTTCGGGTTTTTTGTTGTACATATCTGAAAGTAAAGATTACAAAATAGTAGATCGGAAACTAATATGTTGGATAATAGACCCGGGGGCCATAGGTTTCACTCGAGGCTTTTCTCTGGAAGGTAAATAATACGGTGGGTGAACAAATTACAGTTGAGCAATTGATAGAAAAGTGCAAAGTTATGACGATATCCAAGGCAATGATTATGTAATATAGGCATCACGCATGTGTCAAGTAGACCGACTCATGCCTGCATCTACTACTATTACTCCACACATCGACCGATTGCTGCCTGCATCTAGAGTATTAAGTTCATGAAGAACATAGTAACCCTTTAAGTAATATGACATGATGTAGAGGAATAAATGCTACCTCTAGAGCACTGCGTTGGTTTTCCCTTGAAGAGGAAAGGGTGATGCAGTAAAGTAGCGTAAGTATTTCCTTCTGTTTTTGAGAACCAAGGTATAAATCCAGTAGGAGACCACGCTCGAGTCCCACACACCTACACAAACAAATAAGAACCTCGCAACCAACGCGATAAAGGGGTTGTCAATCCCTTCACGGTCACTTACGAGAGTGAGATCTGATAGATATGATAAGATAATATCTTTAGTATTTTTATGATAAAGAGAAATAAAGATGCAAAGTAAAATAAACGGAAATAGAAATAACTAAGTATTGGAAGATTAATATGATGGAAGATAGACCGGGGGCCATAGGTTTCACTAGTGGCTTCTCTCAAGAGCATAAGTATTACGGTGGGTACACGAATTACTGTCGAGCAATTGATGGAATTGAGCATAGTTATGAGAATATCTAGGTATAATCATGTATATAGGCATCACGTCCGTGACAAGTAGACCGAAACGATTCTGCATCTACTACTATTACTCCACACATCGACCGCTATCCAGCATGCATCTAGAGTATTAAGTTCATAAGAACAGAGTAATGCTTTAAGTAAGGTGACATGATGTAGAGGGATAAACTCATGCAATATGATATAAATCCCATATTTTTATCCTCGATGGCAACAATACAATAAGTGTCATTTCCCTTTCTGTCACTGGGATCGAGCACCGCAAGATTGAACCCAAAGCTAAGCACTTCTCCCATTGCAAGAAAGATCAATCTAGTAGGCCAAACCAAAATGATAATTCGAAGAGACTTGCAAAGATAAACCAATCATACATAAAAGAATTCAGAGAACAATCAAATATTGTTCATAGATAATCTAGATCATAAACCCACAATTCATCGGATCTCGACAAACACACCGCAAAAGAAGATTACATCGAATAGATCTCCAAGAAGATTGAGGAGAACTTTGTATTGAGATCCAAAGAGAGAGAAGAAGGCATCTAGCGAATAACTATGGACCCAAAGGTCTGAAATAAACTACTCACACATCACCAGAGAGGCCATGGAGTTGATGTAGAGGCCCTCCACAATCAATGCCCCCTCCGGCGGAGCTCTCGAAAAGGCCCCAAGATTGGACCTCTTGGGTACAGAAGGTTGCGGCGGTGGAATTAGGTTTTCGAGGTGCTCCTGGATGTTTTGGGGGTACGTGGATATGTATAGGAGGAAGAAGTGCGTCGGTGGAGCAACGAGGGGCCCACGAGGGTGGAGGGTGCGCCTAAGGGGGTAGGCGCCCCCCCCCCCCGCCTCATGGCTTCCTCAGTTGTTTCTTGACGCCCACTCCAAGTCTCCTGGATCACGTTTGTTGAGAAAATCACGTTCCCGAAGGTTTCATTCCGTTTGGACTCCGTTTGATATTCCTTTTCGACGAAACTCTAAAATAGGCAAAAAAACAGCAATTTGGGTTGGGCCTCCGGTTAGTAGGTTAGTCCCAAAAATGATATAAAAGTGTAAAATAAAGCCCATTAACATCCAAAATAGATAATATAATAGCATGGATCAATCAAAAATTATATGTAGCTAACAACACACGAAAAACAGAATCTGTCAAAAACAGAACAATCTGTAGTAATATGTAGCTAACACAAACTTCTGGAACCCCAAAAATTCTAAAATAAATTGCTGGACGTGAGGAATTTATCTATTAATCATCTTCAAAAATAATTAACTAAATATCACTCCCCAAATAAAAAAGGTAGCAATTCTCATGAGCGCTAAAGTTTCTGTTTTTTACAGCAAGATCAAAAAGACTTTCCCCAAGTCTTCCCAACGGTTCTACTTGGCACAAACACTAATTAAACACAAAAAACACAACCAAAACAGAGGCTAGATAAATTATTTATTACTAAACAGGAGCAAAAGGCAAGGAATAAAAATAAAATTGGGTTGGCTCCCAACAAGCGCTATCGTTTAACGCCCCTAGCTAGGCATAAAAGCAAGGATAGATCTAGGTATTGCCATCTTTGGTAGGCAATCCATAAGTGGCTCTCATAATAGATTCATATGGTAATTTAATTTTCTTTCTAGGGAAGTGTTCCATGACTTTCCTTAATGGAATTTGGAATTTAATATTCCCTTCCTTCATATCAATAATTGCACCAATCGTTCTAAGGAAAGGTCTACCAAGAATAATAGGACATGAAGGATTGCAATCTATGTCAAAAACAAAGAAATCTACGGGCACATAGTTCCTATTTGCAACAATAAGAACATCATTAATTCTTCACATAGGTTTCTTAATGGTGGAATCCGCAAGGTGCATGTTTAAAGAACAATCATCAAAATCACGGAAACCTAGGAAATCACACAAAGTTTTTGGAATCGTGGAAACACTAGCACCCAAATCACACAAAGCATAACACTCATGATCCTTAATTTTAATTTTAATAGTAGTTTCCCATTCACCATAAAGTTTTCTAGGGATAGAAACTTCCAACTCAAGTTTTTCTTCATAATATTGCATCAAAGCATCAACGATATGTTTAGTAAAAGCTTTATTTTGACTATAAGCATGAGGAGAATTTAGCATGGATTGCAACAAGGAAATACAATCTATCAAAGAGCAATTATCATAATTAAATTCCTTGAAATCCAAAATTGTGGGCTCATTGATATCTAAAGTTTTGACTTCTTCAATCCCAGTTTTAACAATTTTTGTATCAAGATCTAAAAACTCCGAATTTTTGGAACACCTTCAAGGTAAAGGTGGCTCATCTTCAATCCCATCACTATCAAGATTCATATTGCAAAAGAAAGATTTAATAGGAGACACATCAATAACTATTAGATCTTCATCCTTATTATCATGAAAACTAGAAGAACACGCTTTCACAAAGCAATCTTTCTTAGCACGCATCCTAGCGGTTCTTTCCTTGCACTCATCAATGGAAATTCTCATGGCTTTGAGAGACTCATTGATATAATGCTTAGGTATAATAGATATAAGTTTCAAGGAATCAACATCAAGAGAAATTCTATCAACGTTCCTAGACAACTCATCAATCTTAAGCATTTTTTCCTCAATCAAAGCATTGAAACTCTTTTGCGAAGTAATAAATTCTTTAATATTAGATTCAAAATCAGAGGGCATCTTATTATAATTTCCATAAGAATTGTTGCAGGAATTACCATAATTATTAGAGGAATTACTAGGGAACGGCCTAGAATTAAAATTATCTCTATACGCGTTGTTACCAAAATTGTTCCTACCAACAAAATTCACATCCATAGATTCATTATTATTCTCAATAAAAGTAGACAAAGGCATATCATTACGATCAGTAGGAGCAATCTTATTAGCAAACAATTTCATAAGTTAATCCATCTTTCCACTCAAAACATTAATCTCTTCAATTGCATGCATTTTTTACTAGTAGATCTTTCAGTGTGCCATTGAGAATAATTAACCATAATATTATCTAGGAGTTTGGTAGCTTCTCCTAAAGTGATTTCCATAAAAGTGCCTCCCGCGGCCGAATCTAAAAGATTTTTAGAAGCAAAATTCAATTCGACATAAAAATTCTGTATAATCATCCATAAATTCAAACCATGTGTAGGGCAATTACGTATCATTAATTTCATCCTCTCCCAAGATTGTGCAACATGTTCATGATCAAGTTGCATAAAATTCATAATATTGTTTCTAAGAGAGATGATCTTAGCGAGAGGAAAATACTTAGAGATAAAAGCATCTTTGCACTTATTCCATGAATCAATACTATTTTTAGGCAAAGATGAAAACCAAGCTTTAGCACGATCTCTAAGCGAAAACGGAAATGGCTTCAGTTTAACAATATCATTATCCACATCTTTCTTCTTTTGCATATCACACAAATCAACAAAGTTGTTTAGATGGGTAGCGGCAACTTCACTAGGAAGGCCAGAAAACAGATATTTCATGACAAGATTCAGCAAAGCGGTATTAATTTCACAAGATTCATCATAGGTAAGAGGAGCAATCCGAGTGCTAATAAAATCATTATTGTTGGTATTGGTAAAGTCACACAATTTAGTATTATCTTGAGCCATCGTGACAAGCAAGCAATATAACACACAGGCAAATAAGAAGCAAGCGAAAAAGCCAAATTGGGAAAGATAAGGGGAACGGAGAAGAGAGGGCGAATAAAACAGCAAGGGTGAAGTGGGGGAGAGGACAACGAGAGGCAAATGGAAAATAATGTAATGCGAGGGATAAGAGTTTGTGATGGGTACTTGGTATGTCTTGACTTGTGCGTAGACTCACCGGCAACGGTGCCAGTAATGGCTCGTTGTCGGGAGTCAAATCTTGACTTGACTTGGCGTGAATCTCCCCGGCAACGGCGCCAGAAATCCTTCTTGCTACCTCTTCAGCACTGCGTTGGTTTTCCCTTGAAGAGGAAAGGGTGATGCAGTAAAGTAGCGTAAGTATTTCCCTCAGTTTTTGAGAACCAAGGTATCAATCCAGTAGGAGATCACGCTCGAGTCCCACGCACCTTTTCGGTGAAACTCTAAAATAGGCAAAAAAACAGCAATTTGGGCTTGGCCTCCGGTTAATAGGTTAGTCCCGAAAATGATCTAAAAGTGAAAAATAAAGCCCATTAACATCCAAAATAGATAATATAATAGCATGGAGCAATCAAAAATTATAGATACATTGGAGACGTATCAATAAACTCAAGCAATATGATGTAAACCCCATCTTTTTATCCTTGATGGCAACAATACAATATGTACCTCGCTACTCCTACTTTGTCACTGGGTGAGGACACCGCAAGAGTGAACCCAAAGCTAAGCACTTCTCCCATTACAAGAAAAACCAATCTAGTTGGCCAAACTAAACCGATAGTTCGAAGAGAATTACAAAGATATCAAATCATGCATATAAGAATTCAGAGAAGATTCAAATAATATTCATAGATAAGCTGATCATAAATCCACAATTCATCGGATCTCGACAAACACGCTGCATAAGAAGATTACAATGGATATATCTCCAAGATAAACGAGGAGAACATAGTATTGAGAATCAAAGAGAGAGAAGAAGCCATCTATCTACTAACTATGGACCCATAGGTCCGAGGTAAACTACTCACGCTTCATCGCAAGGGCAATAGGGTTGATGTAGAAGCCCCGGTGGGTCCCGTTGACCACGTTGATCAAGGTCAATGTGCTGACTATGCACCCCCTGCCTATGACATGTGGCTCCGTCGTAAATAATTAGTTTTAGTTTAAATTAACCTAATCTAGTAATTAGTTTAGTCACTCACATCTGGGGCCCACTATAATTAATCTATGTTTCATTTAGTTAAACCCTAATTTAGCCGAGTGTCACTGACATGTGGGCTGACCCACTGGGTAGTTGACCCAGTCAGCTGGGCCAACTGGTCAGCATCTCTACTGGTCAGTTTTGCCATGTCATGCTGATGACACACAAGTATAGAGGATCTATCATAGTCCTTTCGATGAGTAAGAGTGTCAAACCCAACAAGGAGCAGAAGGAAATGATAAGCAGCTTTCAGTAAGGTATTCTCTGCAGCACTAAAATTATCGGTAACAGATAGTTTTGTGATAAGGTAATTTGTAATGGGTAACAAGTAATAAAAGTAAATAAGGTGAAGCAAGATGGCCCAATCCTTTTTGTAGCAAAGGACAAGCCGGGACAAACTCTTATATAAAGGAAAGCGCTCCCGAGGACACATGGGAATTATCGTTAAGCTATTTTTCATCATGCTCATATGATTTGCGTTCGGTACTTTGATAATTTGATATGTGGGTGGACCGGTGCTTGGGTACTGCCCTTCCTTGGACAAGCATACCACTTATAATTAACCCCTCTTGCAAGCACTTGCAACTACAAAAGAAGTATTAAGGTAAACCTAACCATAGCATGAAACATATGGATCCAAATCAGCCCCTTACGAAGCAACGCATAAACTAGGGTTTAAGCTTCTATCACTCTAGCAACCCATCATCTACTTATTACTTCCCAATGCCTTCCCCTAGGCCCAAACAATGGTGAAGTGTCATGTAGTCGACGTTCACATGACACCACTAGAGGAGAGACAACATACATCTCATCAAAATATCGAACGAATACCAAATTCACATGACTACTTATAGCAAGACTTCTCCCATGTCCTCAGGTAACTACTCACAAATCATATTCATGTTCATAATCAGTGGGGTATTAATATGCATAAAGGATCTGAACATATGATCTTCCACCAAATAAACCAACTAGCATCAACTACAAGGAGTAATCAACACTACTAGCAACCCACAGGTACCAATCTGAGGTTTTGAGACAAAGATTGGATACAAGAGATGAACTAGGGTTTGAGAGGAGATGGTGCTGGTGAAGATGTTGATGGAGATTGACCCCCTCCCGATGAGAGGATCGATGGTGATGACGATGGTGATGATTTCCCCCTCCCGGATGGATGTTTCCCCGGTAGAACAGCTCCGCCGGAGCCCTAGATTGGTTTTGCCAAGGTTCCACCTCGTGGCGGCGGAGTTTCGTCCTGTGAGCTTGCTTATGATTTTTTCCTGGGTGAAAGACTTCATATAGCCAAAGATGGGCACCGGAGGCCTGCCAGGGGGGCCATGAGGCAGGGGGCGCACCTAGGGGGTTAGGGCGCGCCCCCACCCTCTTGGATGGTGGGTGGCCCCCCTCTGGTGCTTCATTCGCCCAATATTTTTATGTATTCTCAAATTGACTTCTGTGAAGTTTCAGGACTTTTGGAGTTGTGTAGAATAGGTTTGTAATATTTGCTCCTTTTCCAGCCCAGAATTCCAGCTGCCGGCACTCTCCCTCTTCGTGTAAACCTTGTAAAATAAGAGAGAATAGGCATAAATATTGTGACATAATGTGTAATAGCAACCCATAATGCAATAAATATTGATATAAAAGCATGATACAAAATGGACGTATCAACTCCCGCAAGCTTAGACCTCGCTTGTCCTCAAGCGGAAGCCGATATCACAAAATATGTCCACATGTTTAGAGATAGAGGTGTCGATAAAATAAAATACGGACATGAGGGCATCATGACATTGGTGCTTTCATGAGAGTTCCTCTGTGTCATCACTTTTAGGCCCGATGGCTTCTCTGATCATCAACAGCGATGCGATCCAGGGTGAGACCTTTCTCCCCGGATAGATCTTCATATTCGGCGGCTATGCACTGCGGGCCAATTCGCTTGGTCATCTGGAGCAGATCGAAAGCTACGCCCCTGGCCATCAGGTCAGATTTGGAAGTTTGATCTACACGGCCGACCTCCGCGGAGACTTGATCTTCGACGGATTCGAGCCGCAGCCGAGCGCGCCGCGCTATCACGATGGGCATGATCTAGCTCTGCCGCCGAACAGTGCCCTGGAGGCCGCACCCGCATCAGCTCTGACCCTTAATTCGGAGCCAACTGCGCCAATCGAGGATGGGTGGTTGGACACCGCCTCGGGGGCTGCAATCTCTACGGCGATCAAGCCGAACACCAGCCCTATTCTCTGCGAAGCCTGTGACTCCAAGGAGCCGGACTCCTCTCTAGACTTCAAGCCCTCCGCGCCCCTACCGATCGAACCCGATTGGGCGCCGATCATGGAGTTCACCACCGCGGACATCTTTTAGCACTCGCCCTTCGGCGGTATTCTGAATTCACTAAAGTCTCTCTCTTTATCAGGAGCGCCCTGGCCGGACTATGGTCAGCAAGGTTGGGATGCGGATGATGAAGAAATCCAAACCCACCCACCACCCACTTCATAGCCACTGTCGATGATTTAACCGACATGCTCGACTTCAACTCCGAAGACATCGACGGTATGGACGCCGATGCAGGAGACGATTAAGAACCAGCGCCTATAGGGCACTGGAAAGCCACATCGTCGTATGATATATACATGGTGGACACCCCAAAAGAAGGCAATGGCGATGGAACAGCGGAGGATGACCCCTCCAAGAAGCAGCCTAAGCGCCTGCGTCAGCAGCGCCGCTCTAAATCCCGCCAAAGCAAAAATGGTGATTCCGGCACGGGAGATAATAACACTCCGGACAGTGCCGAAGACAACCACCTCCAGCAAGATTCAGCACAGGAGGATGGAGAAGCCAGCCCTCATGAGAGAGCGGAAGACAGGGAGGTCGAGGACGATAATTATATGCCTCCCTCCGAAGACGAGGCAAGCCTCGATGACGACGAATTTGTCATGCCGGAGGATCCCGTCGAACAAGAGCGTTTCAAATGCAGGCTTATGGCCACGGCGAGCAGCCTCAAGAAAAAACAGCAACAGCTTAGAGCTGATCAAGATTTGCTAGCCGACAGATGGACTGAAGTCCTTACGGCCGAAGAGTATGAACTCGAACGCCCCTCCAAGAGCTACCCAAAGTGCAGGTTGCTGCCCCGATTAGAGGAGGAAGCACCTAAACCTACATCACCAGCGCATGATGCGGCTGACCGGCCACCCCGTGGCCGCGACAGAGAGGCCTCTTGGCCCTCCACTCAAGCCGCACCCCGGCGCCGCTCAAAAAATACCAAGGCACAGGAAAATGCGCCAGACCTACGAGATATATTGGAGGACAAGGCAAGGCAAACAAGATCGATCTACGGATCACGTGGGCGCCCCACGGCATGAGACGGTAATCGTCACTCGGGATACAGTAAATCCGGCCGGGCCGAACACACTAGACAAAGCTCGTTTGAGCTGCGTCGTGATATATCCCAATACAGAGGCGCCGCACACCCACTATGCTTCACAGATGAAGTAATGGATCATCAAATCCCCGAGGGTTTCAAACCCGTGAACATCGAATCACACAATGGCACAACAGATCCTGCGGTATGGATCGAGGACTATCTCCTTCATATCCACATGGCCCGCGGTGATGACCTACACGCCATCAAATACCTCCCACTCAAGCTTAAAGGACCAGCTCGGCATTGGCTTAATAGCTTGCCAGCAGAATCAATTGGTTGTTGGGAGGACCTGGAAACCGCATTCCTCATCAATTTCCAGGGCACTTATGTGCGACCACCAGACGCCGATGACCTTAGCCACATAATTCAGTAGCTAGAGGAATCGGCCAGACAATTCTGGACACGGTTCCTAACCAAGAAAAATCAAATCGTCGACTGTCCGGACGCAGAGGCCCTAGCAGCCTTCAAGCATAACATCCGCGGCGAGTGGCTTGCACGGCACCTAGGACAGGAAAAGCTAAAATCTATGGCAGCCCTCACGACACTTATGACCCGCTTTTGCGCGGGAGAAGAAAGCTGGCTAGCTTGCAGCAATAACATGACCAAGAGCCTTGGTAATTCGGATACCAAGGACAGCAGTGGCAGGTCGCGTCGCAACAAGCAAAAGCGTCGCATTAACGGTGACAATGCTGAGGATACGGCAGTTAATGCTGGATTCAGAGGCTCTAAACCCGGCCAGCGGAAAAAGCCATTCAAAAGAAATACTCCGGGCCCGTCCAGTTTGGACCGAATACTCGACCGCTCATGCCAGATACATGGCACCCCCGAAAAACCAGCCAATCACACCAACACGGATTGTTGGGTGTTCAAGCAGGCAGGCAAGTTAAATGCCGAAAGCAGAGACAAGGGGCTGCATAGCGATGACGAGGAGGAGCCCCGGCCGCCGAACAACAGTGGACAGAAAGGTTTTCCCCCACAAGTGCGGACGGTGAACATGATATATGCAACCCACGTCCCCAAGAGGGAGCGGAAGCATGCGCTATGGGACATATACGCGATGGAGCCAGTCGCCCCAAAGTTCAACCCATGGTCTTCCTGCCCGATCACTTTTGATCGAAGGGACCACCCCACTAGCATCCGTCATGGCAGATTCGCCGCACTGGTTCTAGACCCAATTATTGACGGATTTCACCTCACTAGAGTCCTTATGGACGGCGGCAGCAGCCTAAACCTGCTTTACCAGGATACAGTGCGGAAAATGGGCATCGATCCCTCGAGGATTAAACCCACTAAAACGACCTTTAAAGGCATCATACCAGGTGTAGAGGCCAACTGTACAGGCTCAGTTACACTTGAAGTGGTCTTCGGATCTCTCAATAATTTCCGAAGCGAGGAGTTAATCTTCGACATAGTCCCGTTCCGCAGTGGCTATCATGCACTGCTCGGGCGAACCGCATTTGCCATGTTCAATGCGGTGCCGCACTACGCATACCTCAAGCTCAAGACGCCAGGCCCTCGAGGAGTCATCACGGTCAATGGAAACACCGAACGCTCCCTCCGAATGGAGGAGCATACGGCGGCTATCGCAGCGGAAGTACAAAGCAGCCTCTCAAGGCAATTCTCCAGTCCGGCCATTAAACGTCTGGACACCGTCAAGCGCACCCGGAGTAACCTACAACAAGACCACCTGGCACGTTCCGAGCAAGCGTAGCAATGCGGCCCCAACCCCAGCCCTCACGAACTTGCGAAACCAGTGTTGCATGTACATAACTACGCTCTGGAAATACCATGGGCACAGGGGGAGGGGCACCATCACGGCACGCCCGAAACGCGGCTTAAACCGCACTAGGGGTTGTCGATTTCTTAATTTTCTCTTATTTTCAGGACTCCATTCTTCGGAAGGCTTGTCCGGCAGTAAAAATTGCCGCACAAACGATACAACCAGGGAAGCAGAAAGCGACGCCGCACTATGGAACTCTAAGGTGGTCTCTGTAACGAGCAGTATACCTGTTTCACATACCATTCCGCAGCTCGCCCCTGGAAAGGACATGTTAAATAGTCCCGTCTTTTGCTTATTGCACTATTTGTATCGTTCTGTTTTGATCGCAGCTGTTTTAAATAAACAATGCATAGCTTTCGTCTATTATTGCATTACTCTTTTTTACGAATATATGTTCATTAATGACATGTTGCACCCGTACACTTTGGTACGGCCAATACGCCAGGGGCTTAAGTACCCCACAATATTGTTGGGGAACTTGCAGAAAACAAAAAATTTCCTACGGTTTCACCAAGATCCATCTATGAGTTCATCTAGCAACGAGTGATCGGATTGCATCTACATACCTTTGTAGATCACGCGCGGAAGCGTTCAAAGAACGGGGATGAGGAAGGCGTACTCGACGTGATCCAAATCACCGGAGATCCTAGCGCCGAATAGATGGCACCTCCGCGTTCAACACACGTACGGTCAGCGTGACGTCTCCTTCTTCTTGATCCAGCAAGGAGGAAGGAGAGGTTGAGGAAGATGGCTCTAGCAGCAGCACGACGGCGTGGTGGTGGTGGAGCTGCAGTACTCCGGCAGGGCTTCGCCAAGCACTATGGAGGAGGAGGATGTGTTGGAGAGGGAGAGGGAGGCACCAAAGGCGTGGGTTAGAAGTCCTCCATCTCCTCACTATATATAGGGGGGCCTAGGGGGGCACCGGCCCTAGGAGATCCAATCTCCTAGGGGGCGGCGGCCAAGGGAGGAATCACTCCTCCCCAAGGCACCTAGGAGGTGCCTTCCCCCTTTGGGACTCTTCCCTTCTTGAACCCTAGGCGCATGGGCCTCTTGGGGCTGGTGCCCTTGGCCCATACAGGCCAAGGCGCACACCCCTACAGCCCATGTGGGCCCCCCGGGGCAGGTGGCCCCACCCGGTGGACCCCCGGGACCCTTCCGGTGGTCCCGGTACAATACCGGTGACCCCGAAACTTGTCCCGATGGCCGAAACAGCACTTCCTATATATAATTCTTTACCTCCGGACCATTCCAGAACTCCTCGTGATGTCCGGGATCTCATCCGGGACTCCAAACAACATTCGGGTTACTACATATACATATCCCTACAACCCTAGCGTCACCGAACCTTAAGTGTGTAGACCCTACGGGTTCGGGAGACATGTAGACATGACCGAGATCGCTCTCCGGTCAATAACAACAGCGGGATCTGGATACCCATGTTGGCTCCCACATGCTCCTCGATGATCTCATCGGATGAACCACGATGTCGAGGATTCAATCAATCCCGTATACAATTCCCTTTGTCAATCGGTATGTTACTTGCCCGAGATTCGATCGTCGGTATCCCAATACCTCGTTCAATCTCGTTACCAGCAAGTCACTTTACTCATACCGTAATGCATGATCACGTGACCAGACACTTGGTCACTTTGAGCACATTATGATGATGCATTACTGAGTGGGCCTAGTGATACCTCTCCGTCATACGGAGTGACAAATCCCAGTCTTGATCCGTGTCAACCCAACAGACACTTTCGGAGATACCCGTAGTATACCTTTATAGTCACCCAGTTACATTGTGACGTTTGGTACACCCAAAGCACTCCTACGGTATCCGGGAGTTACACGATCTCATGGTCTAAGGAAAGGATACTTGACATTGGAAAAACTCTAGCAAACGAACTATACGATCTTATGCTATGTTTAGGATTGGGTCTTGTCCATCACATCATTCTCCTAATGATGTGATCTCGTTATCAATGACATCCAATGTCCATAGTCAGGAAACCATGACTATCTGTTGATCAACGAGCTAGTCAACTAGAGGCTTACTGGGGACATGTTGGTGTCTATTATTCACACATGTATTACGATTTCCGGATAACACAATTATAGCATGAATAAAGACAATATCATGAACAAGGAAATATAATAATAATGCTTTTATTATTGCCTCTATAGGGCATATTTCCAACAGTCTCCCACTTGCACTAGAGTCAATAATCTAGTTACATTGTGATGAATCGAACACCCATGGAATTCTGGTGTTGATCATGTTTTGCTCTAGGGAGAGGTTTAGTCAACGGGTCTGCCACATTCAGGTCCGTATGTACTTTACAAATATCTATGTCTCCATCTTGAACATTTTCACGAATGGAGTTGAAACGACGCTTGATGTGCCTTGTCTTCTTGTGAAACCTAGGCTCCTTGGCAAGTGCAATAGCCCCAGTGTTGTCACAGAAGAGCTTGATCGGCCCCGACGCATTGGGTATGACTCCTAGGTCGGTGATGAACTCCTTCACCCAAATTGCTTCATGTGCTGCCTCCGAGGCTGCCATGTACTCCGCTTCACATGTAGATCCCGCCACGACGCTCTGCTTGCAACTGCACCAGCTTACTGCCCCACCATTCAAAATATACACGTATCCGGTTTGTGACTTTGAGTCATCCAGATCTGTGTCGAAGCTAGCGTCGACGTAACCTTTTACGACGAGCTCTTCGTCACCTCCATAAACGAGAAACATTTCCTTAGTCCTTTTCAAGTACTTCAGGATATTCTTGACCGCTGTCCAGTGTTCCTTGCCGGGATTACTTTGGTACCTACCTACCAAACTTATGGCAAGGTTTACATCAGGTCTGGTACACAGCATGGCATACATAATAGAACCTATGGCTGAGGCATAGGGGATGACACTCATCTCTTCTATATCTTCTGCCGTGGTCGGACATTGAGCTGAGCTCAATTTCACACCTTGCAACACAGGCAAGAACCCCTTCTTAGACTGATCCATATTGAACTTCTTCAATATCTTATCAAGGTATGTGCTTTGCGAAAGACCTATGAGGCGTCTTGATCTATCTCTATAGATCTTGATGCCTAATATATAAGCAGCTTCTCCAAGGTCCTTCATTGAAAAAGTCTTATTCAAGTAGGCCTTGATGCTGTCCAAAAGTTCTATATCATTTCCCATCAAAAGTATGTCATCTACATATAATATGAGAAATGCTACAGAGCTCCCACTCACTTTCTTGTAAACGCAGGCTTCTCCATAAGTCTGCGTAAACCCAAACGCTTTGATCATCTCATCAAAGCGAATGTTCCAACTCTGAGATGCTTGCACCAGCCCATAAATCAAGCGTTGGAGCTTGCACACCTTGTCAGCATTCTTAGGATCGACAAAACCTTCCGGCTGCATCATATAGAATTCTTCCTTAAGGAAACCATTAAGGAATGCCGTTTTGACGTCCATTTGCCATATCTCATAATCATAGAATGCGGCAATTGCTAACATGATTCGGACGGACTTCAGCTTCGCTACCGGTGAGAAAGTCTCATCGTAGTCAACCCCTTGAACTTGTCGATAACCCTTAGCGACAAGCCGAGCTTTATAGATGGTCACATTACCATCCGTGTCTGTCTTCTTAAAGATCCATTTATTTTCTATGGCTCGCCGCTCAACGGGCAAGTCAGTCAAAGTCCATACTTCGTTTTCATACATGGATCCTATCTCGGATTTCATGGCTTCCAGCCATTTGTCGGAATCCGGGCCCACCATCGCTTCTTCATAGTTCGAAGGTTCACCGTTGTCTAACAACATGATTTCCAAGACAAGGTTGCCGTACCAATCTGGTGCGGAACGTGTCCTTGTGGACCTTCGAATTTCAGTAGGAGCTTGATCAGAAGTATCTTGATCATCATCATTAACTTCCTCTCTAGTCGGTGCAGGCACCTCAGGAACATTTTCTTGAGCTGCGCCATTTTCCGGTTCAAGAGGTAATACTTCATCAAGTTCTACTTTCCTCCCACTTACTTCTCTCGAGAGAAACTCTTTCTCTAGAAAGGATCCATTCTTGGCAGCAAAGATCTTGCCTTCGGATCTGAGGTAGAAGGTATACCCAATAGTTTCTTTAGGGTATCCTATGAAGACGCATTTTTCTGACTTGGGTTCGAGCTTTTCAGGTTGAAGTTTCTTGACATAAGCATCGCATCCCCAAACTTTTAGAAACGATAGCTTAGGTTTCTTCCCAAACCATAATTCATACGGTGTCGTCTCAACGGATTTCGACGGAGCCCTATTTAAAGTGAATGCGGCAGTCTCTAAAGCATAGCCCCAAAAAGATAGCAGTAAATCGGCAAGAGACATCATAGATCGCACCATATCTAACAGAGTGCGATTACGACGTTCGGACACACCATTACGCTGAGGTGTTCCAGGCGGCGTGAGTTGTGAAACTATTCCACATTTTCTTAAGTGTGTGCCAAACTCGTGACTCAAGTATTCTCCTCCACGATCTGATCGCAGGAACTTGATTTTCCTGTCACGTTGATTCTCAACCTCACTCTGAAATTCCTTGAACTTTTCAAAGGTCTCAGACTTGTGTTTCATTAAGTAGACATACCCATATCTACTCAAGTCATCAGTGAGGGTGAGAACATAACGATAGCCACCACGAGCCTCAACACTCATTGGACCGCACACATCAGTATGTATGATTTCCAATAAGTTGGTTGCTCGCTCCATTGTTCCTGAGAATGGAGTCTTGGTCATTTTACCCATGAGGCATGGTTCGCACATGTCAAATGATTCGTAATCAAGAGACTCCAGAAGTCCATCAGCATGGAGCTTCTTCATGCGTTTGACACCTATGTGACCAAGGCGGCAGTGCCACAAGTATGTGGGACTATCATTATCAATCTTACATCTTTTGGTACTCACACTATGAACATGTGTAGCATTACGCTCGAGATTCATTAAGAATAAACCATTCACCATCGGAGCATGACCATAAAACATATCTCTCATATAAATAGAACAACCATTATTCTCGGATTTAAATGAGTAGCCATCTCGAATTAAACGAGATCCTGATACAATGTTCATGCTCAAAGCTGGCACTAAATAACAATTATTAAGGTTTAAAACTAATCCCGAAGGCAAATGTAGAGGTAGCATGCCGACGGCGATCACACTGACCATGGAACCATTCCCGACGCGCATCGTCACCTCGTCCTTTGCCAGTCTCCGCTTATTCCGCAGCTCCTGCTTTGAGTTACAAATGTGAGCAACCGCACCGGTATCAAATACCCAGGAGCTACTACGAATACTGGTAAGGTACACATCAATCACATGTATATCACATATACCTTTTGTTTTGCCGGCCTTCTTGTCCGCTAAGTATTTGGGGCAGTTCCGCTTCCAGTGACCACTTCCCTTGCAATAAAAGCACTCAGTCTCGGGCTTGGGTCCATTCTTTGGCTTCTTCCCGGCAGATTGCTTCCCGGGCACGGCAACTCCCTTGCCGTCCTTCTTGAAGGCTTTCTTACCCTTTCCCTTCTTGAACTTAGTGGTTTTATTCACCATCAACACTTGATGTTCCTTTTTGACTTCTACCTCTGCTGATTTCAGCATTGCAAATACCTCAGGAATGGTCTTTTCCATCCCCTGCATATTGAAGTTCATCACAAAGCTCTTGTAGCTTGGTGGAAGCGACTGGAGGATTCTGTCAATGACCGCGTCATCCGGGAGATTAACTCCCAGCTGAGTCAAGCGGTTGTGTAACGCAGACATTGTGAGTATGTGCTCACTGACAGAACTATTTTCCTCCATCTTACAGCTGAAGAACTTGTCGGAGACTTCATATCTGTCGACCCGGGCATGAGCTTGGAAAACCATTTTCAGCTCTTCGAACATCTCGTATGCTCCGTGTCTCTCAAAACGTTTTTTGGAGCCCCGGTTCTAAGCTGTAAAGCATGCCGCACTGAACGAGGGAGTAATCATCAACACGTGTCTGCCAAGCGTTCACAACGTCTTGGTTCTGTGGGACGGGTGCGTCACCTAGCGGTGCTTGTAGGACATAATCTTTCTTGGCAGCTATGAGGATGATCCTCAAGTTCCGGACCCAGTCCGTATAGTTGCTGCCATCATCTTTCAGCTTGGTTTTCTCTAGGAACGCGTTGAAGTTGAGGACTACGTTGGCCATTTGATCTACAAGACATATTGTAAAGATTTTAGACTAAGTTCATGATAATCAAGTTCATCTAATCAAATCATACAATGAACTCCCACTTAGATAGACATCCCTCTTGTAATCTAAGTATAACATGATCCGAGTTAACTAGGCTGTGTCCGATCATCACGTGAGACGGACTAGTCAACATCGGTGAACATCTTCATGTTGGTCGTATCTTCTATACGACTCATGCTCGACCTTTCGGTCTTCTATGTTCCGAGGCCATGTCTGTACATGCTAGGCTCGTCAAGTCAACCTAAGTGTTTGCATTTGTAAATCTGTCTTACACCCGTTGTATGTGAACGTTAGAATCTAACACCCGATCATCACGTGGTGCTTCGAAACAACGTACTGTCGCAACGGTGCACAGTTAGGGGGAACACTTTCTTGAAATTATTATGAGGGATCATCTTATTTACTACCGTCGTTCGAAGTAAACAAGATGCAAAACATGATAAACATCACATGCAATCAAATAATAATAGTGACATGATATGGCCAATATCACATAGCTCCTTTGATCTCCATCTTGGGGCTCCATGATCATCTTGTCACCGACATGACACCATGATCTCCATCATCGTGTCTCCATGAAGTTGCTCGCCGACTATTACTTCAACTACTATGGCTAACGCGTTTAGCAATAAAGTAAAGTAATTTACATGGCGTTTCTCAATGACACGCAGGTCATACAAAGAATAAAGACAACTCCTATGGCTCCTGCCGGTTGTCATACTCATCGACATGCAAGTCATGATTCCTATTACAATAGCATGAACATCTCGTACATCACATATATATCATTCATCATTCATCACAACTTTGGCCATATCACATCACAGAACACTTGCTGCAAAAACAAGTTAGACGTCCTCTAATTGTTGTTGCAAGTTTTACGTGGCTAAAATAGGGTTCTAGCAAGAACGTTTTCATACCTACGTGAAAGCCACAACGTGATTTGTCAACTTCTATTTACCCTTCATAAGGACACTTTTCATCGAATCCGCTCCAACTAAAGTGGGAGAGACAGACACCCGCCAGCCACCTTATGCAACTTGTGCATGTTAGTCGGTGGAACCGGTCTCACGTAAGCGTACGTGTAAGGTTGGTCTGGCCCGCTTCATCCCACAATACCGCTGAAGCAACATAAGACTAGTAGCGGTAAGAAAGTTGACAACATCAACGCCCACAACAAATTGTGTTCTACTCGTGCAAGAGAACTACGCATAGACCTAGCTCATGATGCCACTGTTGGGGAACGTTGTAGAAAACAAAAATTTTCCTACGGTTTCACCAAGATCCATCTATGAGTTCATCTAGCAACGAGTGATCGGATTGCATCTACATACCTTTGTAGATCACGCGCGGAAGCGTTCAAAGAACGGGGATGAGGAAGGCGTACTCGACGTGATCCAAATCACCGGAGATCCTAGCGCCGAACGGACGGCACCTCCGCGTTCAACACACGTACGGTCAGCGTGACATCTCCTTCTTCTTGATCCAGCAAGGAGGAAGGAGAGGTTGAGGAAGATGGATCCAGCAGCAGCACGACGGCGTGGTGGTGGTGGAGCTGCAGTACTCCGGCAGGGCTTCGCCAAGCACTATGGAGGAGGAGGATGTGTTGGAGAGGGAAAGGGAGGCACCAAAGGCGTGGGTTAGAAGTCCTCCATCTCCCCACTATATATAGGGGGGCCTAGGGGGGTGCCGGCCCTAGGAGATCCAATCTCCTGGGGGGGGCGGCCAAGGGAGGAATCCCTCCTCCCCAAGGCACCTAGGAGGTGCCTTCCCCCTTTGGGACTCTTCCCTTCTTGAACCCTAGGCGCATGGGCCTGTTGGGGCTAGTGCCCTTGGCCCATACAGGCCAAGGCGCACACCCCTACAGCCCATGTGCCCCCCCGGGGCAGGTGGCCCCACCCGGTGGACCCCCGGGACCCTTCCGGTGGTCCCGGTACAATACCGGTGACCCTGAAACTTGTCCCGATGGCTGAAACAGCACTTCCTATATATAATTCTTTACCGCCGGACCATTACGGAACTCCTCGTGACGTCCGGGAACTCATCCGGGACTCCGAACAACATTCAGGTTAATGCATATACATATCCCTACAACCCTAGCGTCACCGAACCTTAAGTGTGTAGACCCTACGGGTTCGGGAGACATGTAGACATGACCGAGATCGCTCTCCGGTCAATAACCAACAGCGGGATCTGGATACCCATGTTGGCTCCCACATGCTCCTCGATGATCTCATCGGATGAACCACGATGTCGAGGATTCAATCAATCCCGTATACAATTCCCTTTGTCAATCGGTATGTTACTTGCCCGAGATTCGATCGTCGGTATCCCAATACCTCGTTCAATCTCGTTACCGGCAAGTCACTTTACTCGTACCGTAATGCATGATCCCGTGACCAGACACTTGGTCACTTTGAGCTCATTATGATGATGCATTACCGAGTGGGCCCAGTGATACCTCCCCGTCATACGGAGTGACAAATCCCAGTCTTGATCCGTGTCAACCCAACAGACACTTTCGGAGATACCCGTAGTATACCTTTATAGTCACCCAGTTACGTTGTGACGTTTGGTACACCCAAAGCACTCCTACGGTATCCGGGAGTTACACGATCTCATGGTCTAAGGAAAGGATACTTGACATTGGAAAAACTCTAGCAAACGAACTATACGATCTTATGCTATGTTTAGGATTGGGTCTTGTCCATCACATCATTCTCCTAATGATGTGATCTCATTATCAATGACATCCAATGTCCATAGTCAGGAAACCATGACTATCTGTTGATCAACGAGCTCGTCAACTAGAGGCTTACTAGGGACATGTTGGTGTCTATTATTCACACATGTATTACAATTTCCGGATAACACAATTATAGCATGAATAAAGACAATTATCATGAACAAGGAAATATAATAATAATGCTTTTATTATTGCCTCTAGGGCATATTTCCAACAAATACGGTGTGAGAAGTCCGAAAACTTTCACAAGTGCGGCACCCCGAACTTATAGCATTAGATGCATCGGCTCCGAATCATGTCTTGGGTCAATAGTTGGGTTTGCCCGGCTCCTATGTTTTGGTACCTTACGTTCCGTTATATCGGCTAAGGTAGCACTAGGAGAACTACTGCGATTGTGCCCCAGTTGAGCTGGGCTAAGAACCTCGGTAGAGAAAGCTAAAACTGGTCGTCATGATGAGGCGAGAGCTGGTCGCTGTTCGAGAGGTTTTCGAGTCCCTAAAGACTTATGCTGCTTAGAGCGAGGAGTCAGCTTTGTCCGGCCTAGGCGTGGATAGCGCCCCGAACTCGGTCTTCCGAACACTAGGGGCTTCGCCGAAATTTAAAATTATAGAATTCTATGGCTAAGTGAGAGTGTTCAAGCATTATAGTCTGATTGCCTTGTTCATTGTGTTGAGCGCCTCCCTCGAAGGACCCAAGAATGGGAAAAAGAGCGCTCATGTTTATCCCGAACACCCCAACACTCGTGGCATGGGGGCAGAAGCCGACGACTCGCCATGTCTCAAATTTGATAAACGGCCACACAGAAGGTAATATTTTAAATTCAAAAGCGTTGCTTAGCGCATATGAACAAGTTTTCAGCGTACAGGATCACAAATGCGAGTTTACTCAAAAATTACATCTTTGGAGCATTCATCTGCTATAAGGCGGGCACCTTTCAGGACGCCCTCATAATACGCTTCCGGGACGCGATGCTCCTTGCCCGACGGCGGCCCGTCCTTCACCAGCTTCTCCGCATCCATCTTGCCCCAGTGCACTTTAGCACGGGCAAGCGCCCTACGGGCACCTTCGATGCAGACGGAGCGCTTGATTACTTCAATCCGTGGACAGGCATCCACCAGCCGCCTCACCAGCCCAAAGTAGCTCCCAGGCAGAGCCTCTCCAGGCCAAAGCCAAACTATGAGGCCCTTTATGGCCTGTTCGGCCACCTTGTGGAGCTCGACCATTTGCTTCAGCTGGTCGCTCAAAGGCACCAGGTGTCCCGCCTCAGCATATTGAGACCAGAACACCTTCTCCGTCGAGCTCCCCTCTTTGGCTCGGTAGTAGGCGGCGACATCAGACGCACTGCGGGGCAAATCTGCGAATGCTCCTGGAGAGCTCCGGACTCGGGTAAGTAACAAGTAATTCACTTTCACGTGCTTGCTTTGCATAATGAATGCCTTACCCGCCGCTATCTTCTTCATCGCTTAAATTTCTTGGAGGGCTTTCTGGGCTTCGGCCTTGGCAGACTTCGCGCTTTCGAGGGCTGCCGCAAGCTCGGACGCTTGCGTCTTTGAGTCAAGCTCCAAACTCTCGTGTTTTTTCACGAGAGCCTGGAGCTCTTTCTGCACCTCCTCCACCCGCGCCTCCTGCTTCCCGCTCTCTGTGCGCTCCACGGCCGCTCTGTTTTCGGCCTCGGACAGCACTTTCTTAAGGGTTGCCACCTCGGTTGTGGCCCCTATAATAGCATGTTGATCCTGTCATTTTTTGCAACCACATCTTCTCTATATACTTGCGCAAGGTATTACTTACCTTCCTTCTCCTCGAGTTGCCTCTTGGCATGGCCGAGCTCGTTCTCGGACCACGCGAGGTTTTGCTTCAGCGTATCCACCTCTGTAGTCAGTGCGGCGGAGGCCAGCAGTGAAGCCTGCATACGCATATTGAGTTGATTATGTTAGACTCCTGCGAATGTTATTAGATCCTCTATTCGGCTTTTCTTTTCCGAACGCCGAACAGAGCATCAGGGGCTACTGTCTATGCGGTAATATTTTTACATATTCTTTACTTACCTCAAAGCCTGTTAGAAGGCTGGCATAGGCTTCAGTCAGTCCACTCTTGGCGGGCTGAACCTTCTGGATCACCGCACTCATAATAGTGCGGTGCTCCTCGTCGATGGAGGCGCCGTTAAGCACCTCCAGCAAGTTGTCCGGTGCCTCCGGTTGGACGGAGGTCACCGGCTCGGTAGGCTTGCTCCTCTTGGAAGGAGGCTGCCTACCGGAATCCGGAACCGTTGAAGGTTCCGGCGCGGTGTCCGGCTTAAGGCCAGACTTGGAGCCCTTGGGGGTTCTATCCCCTTTACGCCTGGAGTCCGGGATGTGGGCTTGCGGCGCCTCCAGGACCACCTCCTCCTGTCTTGGAACCTGTTGGGACGCCACCTCGACATCGTCCGTAGGGTGGGGGGAGGTGGCCGTCGGAAGCGAATTCACATCCCATGAATCCAGGGAGCCGCTCGACGACTCGTCGAGCCCGGCCTTGGGCGGACAGCATAGTCATATTCAGCGTAAGGAGGAGCTGTGCAAGAAAGGAACACTATGAATTGCTCTGGTGTCTGAATACTTACGATCTCGCCAGGGGCTTGGCCCTGTGCGGCCACTCCTCTTCGCCGTCGTCGGCGTTGATGGAGTAGTCTGGAGGAAGGGTCTTCCCCTTCTTGGACCCTTCGGCCTCCCCAGTTGGGGCGGCCTTCCTTTTCTTCCCTCCCCCCGCTGGAGGGGGAGAGGTCTCTTCTTCCTCCTCCTCGTCTTCACGGGAGGAGTGCGTCTTGGAGTCGTCGGATGATGAATCCGACACCTCCAAGCGCCGGGCACTCTTTCGAGTCCCCGTGGCCTTCTTCTTGGCCTTCTTCTCCGGCACCACATAGGGTGCCGGAACCAGCAGCTTCGCCAAGCGAGCATCCGCTGGGCCTTCGGGAAAAGGAGCCAGACAGTTGATCTGTCCGGACGTCTCCTGCCAATCCTGTCAAAGGTAAGGGAGCTTAGATCCCGCATGGAGTCAAACTATGAAAAACTAATACCCTGTAAAAGGTAAAAACAGCTTACCGCACTAGCATGACGCTGCGTGCTGAATCCGCGATCCTCGGTAGCGGATGCGGGGGCCTCGGCGCCCTTGAAAAGCACCTTCCAGGCATCTTCGTACGTCATGTCGAAGAGCCTGCTCAGAGTTCGGTGCTGCGCTGGGTCGAACTCCCACAGGTTGAAAGCCCGTTGTTGACACAGGAGGATCCGGCGGATGAGCATAACCTGGACTACGTTGACAAGTTTGAGCTTCTTGTCCACCAGGGTTTGGACGCATGTTTGGAGTCCGGTCAGCTCTCCTTTTTTACCCCATGACAGGCCCGTCTCTTTCCAGGAGGTGAGCCGCGTAGGGGGTCCGGATCAGAACTCGGGGGTTGCGACCCATCTGGGTCGCGCGGCTCGGTGATGTAAAACCACCCCGATTGCCACCCCTTTAGGGTCTCCATGAAGGAGCCCTCGAGCCATAGGACGTTGGGCATCTTGCCCACCATGGCGCCTCCGCATTCTGCCTGGTTGCCGCGCACCACCTTCGGCTTGACATTGAAAGTCTTGAGCCATAGGCTGAAATGGGGACGGATGCAGAGGAAAGCCTCGCACACGAGATAAACGCCGAGATGTTGAGGACGAAGTTCGGGGCCAGATCGTGGAAATCCAGGTCACAGTAGAACATGAGCCCCCGGACAAATGGGTGGAGAGGGAAACCCAGTCCGCGGAGGAAATGGGGGAGGAACACCACCCTCTCATGGGGCCTAGGGGTGGGGATGAGCTGCCCCTCTTCGGGAAGCCGGTGCGCAATGTCGTTAGACAAGTATCTGGCCTTCCTCAGTTTTTTGATGTGTCCCTCCGTGACGGAGGAGACCATCCACTTGCCTCCCGCTCCGGACATGGCTGGAGAAGGTTGAGGTGGGGTGTGCGGACTTGGGCGCTGGAGCTCGAGTGCGCGGAAATGGATAGGCAAAGGAGGAAGAAGGCGTGGATGAAAAGGTGGACCCTTATCCCCTTAAATGGGCGGACGCGACCATGCGTCCCCACCAGCCTGGTAAAACTCGCTTATCTCCCCAGCACCGTAATCAACGGCGCAGTTGAGTTACCCATGCCGTATTGATGAGAATCCCAGAATAAGGGGACACGATCTCTGCTTTGACAAGACGTGCCAAGGAAACCGCCTCGCTAAACGCGCTAAGGTGGCACAGTAAAACGATTCGAATAAAGACTTTGCCGTGGTGTGATGTCACGCTACGGAATACGTTAGCAGATTAGATTTGTGTAAATATTATTCTCTCTATGGCAATATGTGGAAACTTATTTTGCAGAGCCGGACACTACCTTTGTGTTCAAAATCTTCTATGAAGTACTTGGAGGAGGAACCCGCCTTGCAATGTCGAAGACAATCTGCGCGCCAGACTCGTCATCATTGAAGCCTGGTTCAGGGGCTACTGAGGGAGTCCTGGATTAGGGGTGTCCGGATAGCCGGACTATACCTTCGGCCGGACTCCTGGACTATGAAGATACAATATTGAAGACTTCGTCCCGTGTTCGGAAGAGACTTTCCTTGGCGTGGAAGGCAAGCTTAGCGATACGGATATGTAGATCTCCTACCATTGTAACCGACTCTGTGTAACCCTAGCCCTCTCCGGTGTCTATATAAACCGGAGGGTTCTAGTCCGTAGGAACAACAATCATACCATAGGCTAGCTTCTAGGGTTTAGCCTCCTTGATCTCGTGGTAGATCTACTCTTGTACTACCCATATCATCAATATTAATCAAGCAGGACGTAGGGTTTTACCTCCATAGAGAGGGCCCGAACCTGGGTAAAAACATCGTGTCCCTTGTCTCCTATTACCATCCGCCTAGACGCACAGTTCAGGAGCCACTACCCGAGATCCACCGGTTTTGACACCGACAGACATGCTTTACCGTAAACCATCTTATACGGAGACATACCCATAGGATTTTTATATGCAGTTCTATATGCCCATAATGCATCCTCAAGTTTCTTGGACCAATTCTTTCTAGATCTATTAACAGTCTTTTGCAAAATTAATTTAAGCTCTCTATTACTCAGTTCTACTTGACCACTAGACTGTGGGTGATATGGAGATGCAATTCTATGATTAACATCATACTTAGCAAGCATTTTACGAAAAGCACCATGAATAAAATGTGAACCACCATCAGTCATTAAGTATCTAGGGACTCCAAACCTCGGAAAAATAACTTCTTTAAGCATCTTAATAGATGTGTTATGATCAGCACTACTAGTTGAAATAGCTTCTACCCACTTAGTAACGTAATCAACACCAACTAAAATAAGTGTATACCCATTAGAGGAAGGAAACTGTCCCATATAATCAAAGCCCCAAACATCAAATGGTTCAATAACAAGTGAATAATTCATAGGCATTTCTTGACATCTACTAATATTACCAATTCTTTGACATTCAGCATAAGACAAGACAAACTTACGGGCATATTTGAAGAGAGTAGGTCAATAAAAACCGGATTGCAATACCTTATGTGCAGTTCTATCTCCAGTGTGGTGTCCTCCATAAGCCTCGGAGTGGCACTTGCGTAGGATCTGTTCCTGTTCATGCTCAGGTACACAACGTCTAATAACCCCATCTACTCCTTATTTATAAAGGAGTGGGTCATCCCAGAAGTAATGTCTTAAATCATAGAAAAACTTTTTCTTTTGTTGGTATGTGAAACTAGGTGGTATAAATTTAGCAACAATGTAATTAGCATAATCAGCATACCATGGAGCAGTATGAGAAGCATTTATGACAGCTAATTGTTCATCAGGAAAGCTACCATCAATAGGTAGTGGGTCATCAAGAACATTCTCTAACCTAGACAAGTTGTCTGCAACAGCGTTCTCAGCTCCCTTTCTATCAATAATATGCAAATCAAATTCTTGTAGTAGGAGAACCCATCTAATAAGTCTAGGTTTATCATCTTCCTTTTCCATAATATATTTAATAGCAGCATGATTAGTGTGAACAGTTACTTTAGAATCAACAATATAAGGTCTGAAATTATCACAAGCAAATACAACTGCTAAAAATTCATTTTCAATAGTAGCATAATTTCTTTGGGCATTGTCTAGAGTTTTACTAGCATATTGGATAACATTTAATTTCTTATCAACTCTTTGTCCTTGAACAGCACCTACAACATAATCACTAGCATCGCACATAATTTCAAAGGGTAAATTCCAATCAGGTGGTTGAACAATAGTAGCAAAAATCAAGGCTTTCTTAAGTATTTCAAATGCTTCTACACAAGCATCATCAAAGACGAAAGGAACATCTTTTTGTAAGAGATTAGTCAGAGGCCTGGAAATTTTTGAGAAGTCTTTAATGAACCTCCTATAAAAACCGGCATGACCAAGGAAACTTCTTATACCTTTAATGTCCTTAGGACAAGACATCTTTTCAATAGCATCAACTTTAGCTTTATCAACTTCAGTGCCTCTTTCAGAAATTTTATGCCCCAAGACAATGTCTTCATTAACCATAAAGTGGCACTTCTCCCAATTCAAGACAAGATTAGTTTCTTCACATCTCTGCAAAACTCGATCAAGGTTGCTTAAGCAATCATCAAAAGAAGTTCCATATACAGAAAAATCATCCATGAATACCTCAACAATCTTTTCAAAAAAGTCAGAGAATATAGCGATCATGCATCTTTGAAAGGTAGCAGGTGCATTACATAAACCAAAAGGCATACGTCTATAGGAAAAGGTACCGAAAGGGCAAGTAAAAGTGGTCTTTTCTTGATCCTATTTTGACACAGGTATTTGAGAGAAACTATAATAACCATCTAGAAAGCAAAAATGTGTGTGTTTGGATAATCTTTCTAGCATTTGATCAATAAAAGTTAAAGGGTAATGATCCTTTTTAGTAGCTTTATTTAATTTGTGGAAGTCAATTACCATTATATAACCTATAACAATTCTTTGTGGGATCAATTCATCTTTATCATTAGGAACAACAGTAATACCTCCCTTCTTAGGGACACAATGGACAGGACTTACCCACTGACTATCAGCAACGGGATAAATTATACCTACCTCCAGAAGCTTTAGTATTTCTTTTCTTACCACTTCTTTCATCTTAGGATTTAACCGTCGTTGTTGATCGACAACCGGTTTAGCATCTTTCTCCAATTTTATTTTGTGCTGGCATAGAGTGGGACTAATGCCCTTAAGATCATCAAGAGTATATCCAATAGAATCACAGTGCTTCTTCAGAATTTTCAATAATTTCTCTTCTTCTTGCTCTGAAAAGTTAGCACTAATAACAGGATATATCTTCTTTTCATCAAGATAAGCATATTTAAGAGTATCAGGTAATGGTTTAAGCTCAAACACAGGATCACCCTTGGGTGGAGGAGGATCCCCAAGAATTTTGACAGGCAAGTTGTGTTTCAAAATAGGTCCCTGTTTAAAGAATACTTCATCAATTTTGCTTCTTTCATTCATAAACATATCATTTTCATGGTCTAGCAAATATTGTTCTAAAGGATCATTAGGAGGCACGGCAATAGAAGCAAGAACAATAATTTCATATTTACTAGGCAATTGTTTATCATGGGGTTGTCTATGAAATTTAGCAAAATTAAAATCATGAGACATATGCCCTAAACCAACAGAAACAATATCCTTTTTGCAGTCTATCTTAGCATTAACAGTATTCAAGAAGGGTCTACCAAATATAATGGGACAAAAGTCATCTTGTGGGGAACCAAGAACAAGAAAATCAGCAGGATATTTAACTTTCCCACACAATACTTCAACATCTCTAACAATCCCAATCAGTGAAATAGTATCTCTATTGGCAAGCTTAATTGTAACATCAATACCTTCTAACTCAGCAGGTGCAATATCATGTATAATTTATTCATATAAAGAATGAGGTATTGCACTCTCACTAGCACCCATGTCCCATAAGCCATGATAGCAATGATCTCCTATTTTAACAGAAATAGCAGGCATGCCTACAACAGTTCTATGTTTATTTTTAGTATCTGGTCTAGCAATTCTAGCAGCTTCATCACAAAAGTAAATAACATGCCCATCAATATTATTGGACAAGAGATCCTTAAGAATAGCAATACTAGGTTCAACTTTAATTTGCACAGAAGTAATAGTATTACTTTTACTTCAATGGGAAAGGTAGTTTCTCAATATAAGTGGTAGGAACAATAGGATCAACATTGTAAGTGATAGTCTTTTCTTCAACTTTAATAGATTCAACTACTTTTACATCAATGGGAGGATGATATTTAATCCACCTCTCCTTCGGGAGATCAACATGAGTAGCAAAGGATTCACAAAAGGAAGCTACTATCTCAGAGTCAAGTCCATATTTAGTGCTAAATTCACGAAAAGCATCGGTATCCATAAAAGATTTAACACAATCATACTTAGATGTTATACTTACTCTTTACCTTCGTCGAGTTCCCAATCTTCAGAGTTGCATTTAATTCTTTCCAATAAATCCAATTTGAATTCAATAGTCTTCATCATAAAAGATCTGGTACAAGAAGTATTGAGCATGGAGCGATTATTGAGAGAAAGTCGAGCATAAATATTTTGAATAATAATTTCTCTTGAGAGCTCATGATTGGGGCATGAATATAGCATTGACTTAAGCCTCCCCCAAGCTTGAGCGATGCTTTCTCCTTTGTGAGGCAATATATATATATATATATATATATATAATTACGATCACGATGAACCAGATGCATAGGATAAAACTTCTGATGAAATTCCAATTTCAATCGGTTGTAGTTCCATGATCCCATATCATCACATAGCCTAAACCATGTCAATGCCTTTGCCTTCAAATATAAAGGGAATACCTTCTTCTTGATAACATCCTCGGGCATACCTGCAAGCTTAAATAATCCACATACTTCATCCACATAGATTAAGTGCAAGTCGGGATGCAATGTTCCATCTCCTGTAAATGGATTAGCTAGCAGTTTCAATATCATACCCGAAAGAATTTCAAAGTAAACATTTTTAGTAGGTTCAGTAGTTTGAGGAGCAACTCTTTGCTCTACTGGTCCGGGTGAAGATACCCCGACAAGCCCCTCAAAGGATTACTTTCCATAGTAACAAGTGACAGTAAATTTCAGCACACTATATAAATTTTTCCTTACCAAATTCCACCTACCAAAGGCACTTCACTCACCGGCAATGGTGCCAGAAAAGAGTCTTGATGACCCACAAGTATTGGGGATCTATCGTAGTCCTTTTGATAAGTAAGAGTGTCGAACCCAACGAGGAGCAGAAGGAAATGATAAGCAGTTTTCAGTAAGGTATTCTCTGCAAGCACTGAAATTATCGATAACGGATAGTTTTGGGATAAGGTAATTTGTAAAGGGTAACAAGTAATAAAAGTAAATAAGGTGCAGCAAGATGGTCCAATCCTTTTTGTAGCAAAGGACAAGCCTGGACAAACTCTTATATAAAGGAAAGCGCTCCCGTGGACACATGGGAATTATCGTCAAGCTAGTTTTCATCACGCTCATATAATTTGCGTTCGGTACTTTAATAATTTGATATGTGGGTGGACCGGTTCTTGGGTACTACCCTTCCTTGGACAAGCATCCCACTTATGATTAACCCCTCCTGCAAGCATCCGCAACTACAAAAGAAGTTTTAAGGTAAACCTAACCATAGCATGAAACATATGGATCCAAATCAGCCCCTTACGAAGCAACGCATAAACTAGGGTTTAATATTCTGTCACTCTAGCAACCCATCATCTACTTATTACTTACCAATGCATTCCCCTAGGCCCAAACAATGGTGAAGTGTCATGTAGTCGACGTTCACATGACACCACTAGAGGAGAGACAACATACATCTCATCAAAATATTGAATGAATACCAAATTCACATGACTACTTATAGCAAGACTTCTCCCATGTCCTCGGGAACAAACATAACTACTCACAAATCATATTCGTGTTCATAATCAGAGGGGTATTAATATGCATAAAGGATCTGAACATATGATCTTCCACCAAGTAAACCAACTAGCATCAACTACAAGGAGTAATCAACACTACTAGCAACCCACAGGTACCAATCTGAGGTTTTGAGACAAAGATTGGATACAAGAGATGAACTAGGGTTTGAGAGGAGATGGTGCTGGTGAAGATGTTGATGGAGATTGACCCCCTCTCGATGAGAGGATTGATGGTGATGACGATGGTGATGATTTCCCCCTCCCGGAGGGATGTTTCCCCGACAGAACAGCTCTGCCGGAGCCCTAGATTGGTTCCGCCAAGGTTCCGCCTCGTGGCAGCGGAGTTTTGTCCCGTGAGATTGCTTATGATTTTTTTCCAGGGTGAAAGAATTCATATAGCCAAAGATGGGCACCGGAGGCCTAGCAGGGGGGCCACGAGGCAGGGGGTGCGCCCCCCACCCTCGTGGATGGTGGGTTGCCCCCTCTGGTGCTTCCTTTGCCCAATATTTTTTATATATTCTGAAACTGACTTCCGTGAAGTTTCAGGACTTTTGGAGTTGTGCAGAATAGGTCCCTAATATTTGCTCCTTTTCCAGCCCAGAATTCCAAGAGCCGGCATTCTCCCTCTTCGTGTATACCTTGTAAAGTAAGAGAGAATAGGCATAAGTATTGTGACATAATGTGTAATAGCGACCCATAATGCAATAAATATTGATATAAAAGCATGATGCAAAATGGGCATATCACATGCCTTGTGATGCTTCTGATTGCTCTGTTATTTATTGTATTTCCCCTCCGTTACTTCTTTTTCGGTAGACCCCAAGACCGCTGTCGTTACCCCTGTGATCACTACATCGACGGCGGCCCCTCCTCGCCAGTGCAACTAGACAAGCAAACCCCCTTGATCATTCCTATATCGCCCATTCCATTCTCTCTCATGCTCGCATTAGACTTTGCTACTATAAATGATTGCTCCTATTCTGATGCATACCCTGCTTTTGTAACCTGCTATTGTACCTTACCTACTTTATCCTATATGCTTAGTATAGGTTGGTTAGTGATCCACCACTGATGTAACATCCCGAATTTTCAATTTGGAATGTTATACATAGGACATCATATTGCATATCATATTTTATTGCATTTTGTTTTGCGATCCTAAAAATCCTAAGCAACTCAAGGACCCACGGAGAGAGTTGGGGATTTCAAGATTTTCATATTTGAATTTTCTCAAATATTGAAACGGGGATCATTTTGGTTTTAATTATTTTTCTCTCCGAAAATATTTCATATAGAAACATATGAGAGGAGATAATAGGACTTCCCCAAAATAAATGAAAATATTGGAGGAAAATTATTAAAATCAAATAAATTATTTTATTTGGATTTTATCGCTATTTTATTTGAATTAGAAAAATGAGCATTTTTCAAAATTGCATTTTTAGGCCAAGAAAATGTTCACATTGTTCTAAATATTCTATTTAGACGGTGAAATTTTGTTTTGGTATTTTTAGATTTTCTATTTTCTAGGATTTTTCAGGCGAAATCTGTTTTTTTAAGTCAACCGACCTAACGGGTCGTGCTCAAGCCGGACGCCTTCGGCCAAGGCTTTAAAACCGCCGCCCGATGCCCCAAGCCCAAGTCGCCGCCGCCAGCACGCCCCCCCCCCCCCCCCCCCCCCCCCCCCCCCCCCGAACCCCTAGCCGCCGCCAGTCCGCGCCGCCGCCCGCGCCACCGCCTCCCGCCGCTGTCGCGCCGCCTCCCGGTGTTGCCGCCGCGCCGCCACCGTCGTCGCCGAAGCCGCCACCACCGCATCGGATCTCGCTGTTGACCGGTCGGTTTTCTTCGGTTAACCTCGGTTTTTTAGTTTCCCCGGTTTATTTTTTTAGATCGGTTTTTTCATCGGTTTATTTATTTAGCGGACGTTCATCCGTATGTTCATTTTAACGAACGTTGTTCGTCGGTTAGGTCCAGACAGTGAACGTTCATTCGTTAGTCTTTTCTTTTTATTTTATTTTCGGCCAAGGAACTATCTGCGATTATTTTTATCACAGATTAGCCCCTGATCTTCAAACGCTCACTGTTTCTTAACCGTTTGTCAAAATCCAGTGAAACCAACGCCAAAATCTTCCTCTCGAAACCCTCTTTCCGTTTAATCAACTTGAACAAGGTTTTGAAAATTTTAAATTTTGGTTTCAAGCAGATTTGTTTTCGAAGTTCTTTTGACCGTAGTTTCAGTTCTGTTGCTCCGATTCGATTGATTATTTTTTCAAATCGAATCTCTTCAGTTGAGTTTTCAGATTCAATATTCTTATTCGATATTTACCCGTGCATCTTTGCTTGAGTGCTTATGTATGCTATTGTTTGTTTGCGATAGAATTCTCGGAGTGCGCGGCGTGCTACTACGAGTCACTAGGTTTTGCGGATCATCAGCAAGGCAAGTAACACTTTGATCATATCCCTTTTACCTAGTTTTTATGCATTAGTTTCAACCCCTAAAACATTGCATGACTAGGATCTCTTAACTTGTGGGTTTGGGAAGTAGATGATGAGGTAGAACCTATTACCCTTTTATTATCAAACCGTGATAGTTACTTCTGCGTTATGCTACTTATTGCCATGCTATGCTCGTAGACGTGGATTGGGTTTGAGAGTATCCATGACAGATGTGAGATTATTAATTAATGGTTTACTTAAGGTGGCTACTTAAACACACAACTGGGTGGATTGGTCGCGGGCACCTGGGGATATACCAGTGCTGTCCTTTTTGGTTTGCTACCCAGGCTCAAAGGGATCATAAGATTATTCATGCTGGAAACTTCCATGTGCAGCCACAAGCTATTATGGGCTCTAGCATAGTTGAGTAAGTTGTGGGAAACCTTTCCATGATGGGCTAGTAGATGTAGGGGATTGTAGGTGTACCGACCTATCTGTCGGTTAAGGGGACCTCTTCGGAAAGACTGTCTCTCGGTCATCCGTTTCTCAAACACCATGCAGTGCGAGAAATACAAAGGAGGAGATCGAGTCTTGTGGGGAAAAGTGCACAAACCTCTCCAGAGTGTACAAACTAATCATGGTTAGCCGTGTCCTGGGTTATGGACATCTTGAGTATCTGGTTCTTGGATTATCATGTGGATCTCATCACTCTAAATAAATTTGCTGGGTTGCTAATTACTTTTAATTGGGATTGAGAGGGGGATTTACCTTCTCAATGTTTTCAACAAACCTTGTAGTTAAATAAATTATATTCCTTTGTTGTAGGGAAAAATTGGCTTTTCGCAAAAACATTATAACCATAGAGCCTCCACCAGCCATATATGCATGTAGTGATAGCATTTACTTGTTCATTGCTCTACTGTGTTATCTTGCCAGCATATTCCATGTGCTGGCCTGTTTCAGGCTGCAACATATCATGTTGCAGACTTTTCAGACGATGAGTAAGGTGTGCTAGGTGGTTTGTCGTGCACTCAGTTATGCTGTTGGAGTTGATGGACTCACTTTATCTTCCAAGCCTTCTGTTGTTATCTTACTTAGATGGCCTTAAGCCATATTTATTGTAATAAGTTCTCTTTTGAGACATTTGATGTAATAAGTGTGTGATTGCTACTCTGTTATAAATCCTTCAAGTACTGTGTGTCAGCATTACCGATCCAGGGATGACACTTATGCACAGAGACTTGATCCATTCGGGTTAGGTCGCTACAAGATGGTATCAGAGCACATGTTGAATGTAGGACACGACCACTAAGATGAGCCATAGGTCACTCTTCTCTACTCATTTCTGACTTCTCTCCATTTTATACTCTATAGGATGGTGGACACGAGGAATAAGTTTAGACAGCCGGATGAAGACACACCTTTTGGACGACACTTGGAAGAAGTCACTAGGTACCTGAACATTGGAATATCAAGCTTCATCGGGAACTACACCGCCACACTACCAGAAGAGGAGCGTTGGATGATTCAAGTTTATGTTCCAGGAAGGACATCACGCCAGTAACTGATCCCATAGAGTTTTCCTTTGATGCACCAACCTGGAGTCTAGGAAAGAGCATGGCAGCCCACATCGCCATGGGACGCATCGGCGAATTTTATCACAAGGAGCTTAAGGACACTATCTACCAAATATGTGGGCGCCAAGATGAGCAATGGGAGATGATCAGCACCAGGAAGGACATGTCCATTGCAGCCTTCATCCAGGAGTTAAATCATCACATTCGTCGCCAGGAGAACCAGATGTGCGCAAGCATGATAGATCTGAAGAAGTTGATGACTAGGAACATGGAGCTGGAAGAGGAACTCAAGTCTACACGCGACGGATATGAGGAGGAAATCACCGTACTAGTGGAGAAGAATGACGACCTGACAAGGAAGCTAGGAGTATTCACGGGAGACCCTGCGCCAGGAGGAGATGATGACCACCCCAATGACTACATCATCATCGACGACACCGACTCCGACCCCAGTGATGATGATTATGAAGACGAAGCTGGAGCGGATATCATGGAGTCTTCTACCGATCAAAATTTCTAGTAGACCACCATATTATTAGTAGTATTCCCCATGTATATATTAGTAGTCCGAGCACTGTAACGATAGTTAGATCGATTGTATGCCCTTGCTTGATATTGTTTTGGAGTGATATTGATTGTGTTTGTCTCATGTGCATATGGGTAGTGCTTTCTCATTGGACCTCATTCTATTCTAATCTCTCCCCTCTAAACCCATCAGATGCCTCTGAGATGTGACCCCGGATTTGCCTTCCCACCGGAGCTCACTCAGTTGATCCAGCAGCAGAATACACTGATGCAGTTGCTAGTTCAGAATCAGGGCAACAACAACAACAATAACAACAACAACCCACCGCCACCACCTCCAGTTGACAACTTAGCATGCTTTCTAAGGTTACAGCCGCCGGTGTTTTCTAGTAGCACCGAGCCCATAGTTGCGGATGACTGGCTACGCAGGATTGGAAAGGAGTTAACCACTGCCGGTTGCACAGATGCTGAGAAGGTGCATTTTGCCGCACACCAATTGGATGGACCCGCAGCCGCATGGTGGGAGAATTACACAGCCACTTTCCCCATAGCCAATGTTACTTGGGAGCAGTTTCAGCAAGCATTCCGCACTGCTCATGTCTCAACTGGAGCTATGAGTATGAAGAAGCGTGAGTTTCGCAACTTACGCCAGGGCAATCGTACTGTAGTGCGGTACGTGGAGGAGTTTAGCAAGCTAGCTCGTTATGCCCCGGATGACGTGGCCACCGATGCCGTGAAACAGGAGAAGTTTATGGAAGGGTTGAATGATGCGCTGAGTACGCAGTTGATGGTGGCAACATTCAACAACTACCAGGAGTTGGTAGATAAAGCTCTTATGATTGAAGGGAAGCAGCGGCATATTGAGAGTCGCAAGAGGAAGTATGGATAAGGGAAGTACAATTCAGGAGCCCAGCTGAAACCCCATTTTACCCCGAACCCGGGAGGATTTACCCATAACCATGGAGGCCATAACCAAAATGGAGGAATTCCGCATAACCACAATGGCTCTAGGAATGGAAATGGGAGTGGAGCAAGCAGTCAGGACCGCTCTAACCCAAGCACACCCGCCAAGAACGACCAAAGCCACGTTACTTGTTTCAAGTGCGGGAAGACTGGACACTATGCCAATGAGTGCCCTGAACTCAAGAATGGAAATGGCAATGGAAGTTCTGGAAAGAAGCCCAACCCTTTCAACAAGGGACAAGTGAACCACATTAATGTGGAGGAGGTTGAGGAGCAGCCAGATGCAGTTATCGGTAAGTTTTTGGTTAAGTCATTTACTGCAATAGTTCTTTTCAATACTGGTGCATCGCATTCATACATATCAAGGGGATTCGTGGATAAGTATAAGTTTCCCACCAAAGTTCTTAAGACACCTATGTTAGTAAGCTCACCTGGAGCGGAGTATATGGCAAGAAGTGGATGTTTTCAGATGCCATTGACCATAGGTAGGCATGTTTTTCCCTCAGAGTTGATAACTTTGGAATCACAAGGATTGGATGTCATACTCGGTATGAATTGGCTATCGAAGTATGGAGGAAACATTGATTGTGCCAGTAGGCCAGTTCTACTCACCACACCGGAGGGAAAAATGATTAAGTATGTATCTAGGCATACTCCTAAGAGTACTCACGTAAATTCCCTCATGGGATTTGTTCAGGAAGAAGTGCCTGTAGTAAAGGATTACCCGGATGTATTTCCAGAGGAACTACCAGGCATGCCCCCGGATCGAGACATTGAGTTTTTGATAGAGTTATTGCTAGGCACCGAACCAATATCAAAGAGACCATACTGGATCCCCGCAAATGATCTAGAGGATATTAAGAAACATATTAAGGAGTTATTGGAGAAAGGTTACATTCAACGAAGTTCGTCACCATGGGGAGCCCAAGTGCTCTTGGTTGAGAAGAAGGATAAGTCTCTGAGAATGGTTGTTGATTATTATGCATTGAATGAAGTGACGATCAAGAACAAGTACCCACTGCCGATGATCAATGATTTGTTTGACCAGCTGCAAGGAGCTAAAGTCTTTTCCAAGATCGATCTTCGATCAGGGTACCACCAACTGAAGATTCGAGAATAGGATATACCTTAGACAGCTTTAACCACCAGGTACGAGCTGTATGAGTATACGGTTATGTCATTCGGATTGACTAACGCCCCTGCCTATTTCATGAGAATGATTAAAAAGGTGTTCATGGAGTTCTTGGATAAACTTGTCGTGATGTTCACTGATGACATTTTGGTGTACTCGAAGAATGAAGAGGAGCATAAGGAGCATTTGTGTTTAGTTCTCGAGAAGCTCAGGGAACATCAGTTATACGCCAAGTTTAGCAAATGTGAGTTTTGGTTGAAGGAAGTTGGATTACTTGGACATGTTATATCAGGAGAAGGTATAGCGGTAGACCCTACGAAGCTTCAGTCAGTCACTGATGGTTGGCACCCACCTTAGTTGGAGAGATCCGCAGTTTTCTAAGACTCACCGGATATTATCGGAGATTCATTGAGAATTTCTCTAATATTGAAAAGCCCATGACTGAGCTGTTGAAGAAGGACACCAAGTTTAAACGGACATATGAATGTGAGGCAAGTTTTCAGGAGTTGAAGAAACGTTTGACTACAGCCCCAGTGCTGATTTTGCCAGATATACGCAAGGATTTCCAAGTGTATTGTGAAGCGTTGATGACCCACAAGTGTAGGGGATCTATCGTAGCCTTTTCGATAAGTAAGAGTGTCAAACCCAACAAGGAGCAGAAGGAAATGATAAGCAGTTTTTAGTAAGGTATTCTTTGCAAGCACTGAAATTATCGGTAACAGATAGTTTTGTGATAAGGTAATTGGTGACGAGTAGAAAGTAAAAATAAATAAGGTGCAGCAAGATGTCCCAAACCTTTTTGTAGCAAAGGACAAGCCTGGACAAACTCTTATATGAAGGAAAGTGCTCCCGAGGACACATGGGAATTATCGTCAAGCTAGTTTTCATCACATTCATATGATTCACGTTCGGTACTTTGATAATTTGATATGTGGGTGGACCGGTGCTTGGGTACTGTCCTTACTTGGACAAGCATCCCACTTATGATTAACTCCTATTGCAAGCATCCACAACTACAACAAAAGTATTAAGGTAAAACTAACCATAGCATGAAACATATGGATCCAAATCAGCCCCTTACGAAGCAACGCATAAACTACGGTTTAAGCTTCTGTCACTCTAGCAACCCATCATCTACTTATTACTTCCCAATGCCCCCCCCCTAGGCCCAAACAATGGTGAAGTATCATGTAGTCGACGTTCACATGACACCACTAGAGGGATGACAACATACATCTCATCAAAATATCAAACGAATACCAAATTCACATGACTACTAATAGCAAGACTTCTCCCATGTCCTCGGGAACAAACATAACTACTCACAAAGCATATTCATGTTCATAATCAGAGGGGTACTAATATGCATAATGGATCTGAACATATGATCTTCCACCAAATAAACCAACTAGCATCAACTACAAGGAGTAATCAACACTACTAGCAACCCACAGGTACCAATCTGAGGTTTGGATACAAAGATTGGATACAAGAGATGAACTAGGGTTTGAGAGGAGATGGTGCTAGTGAAGATGTTGATGGAGATTGACCCCCTCCCAATGAGAGGGTCGTTAGTGATGACGGTGGTGATGATTTCCCCCTCCCGGAGGGAAGTTTCCCCCGCAGAACAGCTCCGCCAAAGCCCTAGATTGGTTCCGCCAAGGTTCCGCCTCGTGGCGGTGGAGTCTCGTCCCGAAAGCTGGCTTATGATTTTTTTCCTCCACGAAATATTCCATATAGCATAAGATGGGCATCGGAGGGCCACTAGGGGGCCCATGAGGCAGGGGGCGCGCCCAGGGGGTAGGGCGCGCCCCCCACCCTCGTGGCCAGGGTGTGGCCCCCCTCTGGAACTTCTTGCGCTCAGTATTTTTTATATATTCTGGAAATAGCTTCCGTGAAGTTTCAGGACTTTTGGAGTTGTGCAGAATAGGTCTCTAATATTTGCTCCTTTTCCAGCCCAGAATCCCAGCTGCCGGCATTCTCCCTCTTCATGTAAACCTTGTAAAAAAAGAGAGAATAGGCATAAGTATTGTGACATAATGTGTAATAACAGCCCATAATGCAATAAATATCGATATAAAAGCATGATGCAAAATGGATGTATCACGCGTCTCGCTTAGGACTTGGAAGTGTACTCATGCAAGCCGGAAGAGTTGCTTCGTACGCCTCACGACAACTTCGACCGCATGAATTGAATTATGCCACGCTTGATTTGGAGTTAGCATCCATAGTGCATGCACTCAAAACCTGGAGACATTTTCTTATTGGAAACCATTGTGATGTGTACACGGATCATAAGAGTTTGAAGTACATTTTCACACAGAAGGAGTTGAATCTCAGGCAAAGGAGATGGTTGGAGCTCATAAAGTATTATGATATGAAGTTGCACTATCATCCAGGCAAGGCCAATGTCCTAGCAGACACTCTGAGCCAGTAGAGTTACGCCAATACCCTCGTGAGTGGAGGATTGCCAAAGGAGTTAGCTGAAGATCTCAGGGAGCTTCGTTTGGAGATAGTCCCTGGAGGTTTTGTTGCAGCATTGGAAGTTCAGTCGACATTATTGGGAAAAAATCGAGAAGCTCAGAAGGATGATAAGGAAATTGCTGAGATAAAGGAGAAGATGAGCAAAGGAAAGGCCAAAGGTTTTCGTGAGTATGAGCACGACACCTTGTGGTTTGAGGACCGTGTTTACATGCCCAATAATGCAGAAATCAGGAAGTTGATACTTCAGGAAGCTCACGACTCGCCATACTCGATACACCAAGATGTATATGGATTTGAAGGGGCGTTTCTGGTGGACGGGTATGAAGAAGGACATTGCCGAGTATGTAGCCGTGTGTGATGTATGTCAGAGAGTGAAGGCAGAACATCAGAAGCCAGCGGGATTACTGCAGCCTATGTCGATACCCGAATGGAAGTGGGATAATCTTGGCATGGATTTCATCACCGGATTACCCAGGACCCGATCAGGATACGATTCTATTTGGATAGTAGTGGATCTCTTAACCAAAGTGGCTCACTTTATCCCAATGAAAACCACCTATACCAGTGCGAAATTGGCCAAGATATACATGACCAGGATCGTATGTATGCATGGAGTTCCGAGGACTATTGTATCATATAGAGGAACCCAGTTTACTTCAAAGTTTTGGCACCAGCTGCACCAAACTCTGGGCACCAGGCTAGAGTTCAGTATAGCTTTTCATCCGCACACAGATAGACAGACCGAGAGAGTCAATCAGATTCTGGAAGATATGTTGAGAGCTTGTGCGCTTGATTATGGTTCTAGTTGGGATGATAATTTTCCCTACGCAGAGTTCTCTTACAACAACAGTTATCAAGCTAGCCTAAAGATGGCACCTTCGAAGCTTTGTATGGAAGAAGGTGTTCAACGCCGTTGATGTGGGATGAAGTTGGAGATCGTCAGTTGTTTGGACCAGATTTGATCAGGGATTCAGAAGAGAAGGTTAAGTTGATCTGAGACAGACTGAAGGTAGCTCAGTCGAGGCAGAAAAGTTATGCACACTCAAAACGCAAGGAGGTAGTCTAAGAAATCGGAGATAGAGCATATCTTAGTGTGTACCCCTGCGAGGTGTTAAACATTTTGGAGTTAAGGCAAAGCTAGCCCCAAGATTCGTAGGACCATACCAAGTTTTGGAACATACGGGAGAAGTTGCCTACAAGTTGGAGTTACCCGAAGGACTGTCAAGAGTTCATGATGTGTTTCATGTTTCCCAGTTGAAGAAGTGTCATGCAGAGATGGCCGATATTCCTCTGAGAGATACAGTGCCCCTAGAAGCAATTCAGTTGGATAGTGATCCGACCTATGAGGAGAAACCTGTCAAGATTCTCGAGTTTGCCAGCCGAGTGACACGCAGTAAGGTTATCAAGTTTTGCAAAGTTCAGTGGAGCCACCATACCGAGGATGAAGCCACCTGGGAACGAGAGGATGATCTACGGAAAGACCACCCACACCTATTCTCTAGCCAACCTGAATCTCGAGGGCGAGATTCATCTTAAGGGGGGTAGGTTTGTAAGATCCCAAATTTTCAATTTGGAATGTTATACGTAGGACATCATATTGCATATCAAATTTTATTGCATTTTGTTTTGCGATCCTAAAAATCCTAAGCAACTCAAGGACCCACGGAGAGAGTTGGGGCTTTCACGATTTTCATATTTGAATTTTCTCAAATATTTAAACGGGGATCATTTTGGTTTTAATTATTTTTCTCTCCGAAAATATTTCATATTAAAATATATGAGAGGAGATAATAGGACTTCTCCAAAATAAGTGAAATATTGGAGGAAAATTATTAAAATCAAATAAATTATTGTATTTGGATTTTATCGCTATTTCATTTGAATTAGAAAAATATGCATTTTTAAAAATTGCATTTTTAGGCCAAGAAAATGTTCACATTGTTCTAAATATTCTATTTAGAAGGTGAAATTTTGTTTTGGTATTTTTAGATTTTTTTTATTTTCTAGGATTTTTTGGTGAAATATGTTTTTTAAGTCAACCGACCTAATGGGCCGTGCCCGAGCCGGACTCCTCCGGCCAAGGCTTTAAGAGCCGCCGCCCGAGGCCCCGAGGCCCAAGTCGTCGCCGCCAGCTGCTACTGAGGGAGTCCTGGACTAAGGGGTCCTTGGGCGTCCGGCCTGTTATCCATGGGCCGGACTGATGGGCTATGAAGACATGAAGGCCGAAGAATGCACCGTGTCCGGATTGGACTCTACTTGGCGCGGATGGCAAGCTTGGCGACCGAAGATTCCTTCTTATGTAACCGACTCCATGTAAACCCTAGATTCCCTCGGTGTCTATATAAACCGAAGGGGATAGTCCGGAGAGGACACCACATATACTCATTACCATACCCACATAGGCTAGGCTTCTAGGGTTTAGCCATTACGATCTCGTGGTAGATCAACTCTTGTAACACTCATATTCATCAATATTAATAAAGCAGGACGTAGGGTATTACCTCCATAGAGAGGGCCCGAACCTGGGTAAACATCGTGTCCCCCGTCTCCTGTTACCATCGATCCTAGACGCACAGTTCGGGACCCCCTACCCGAGATCCGCCGGTTTTGACACCGACGTTGGTGCTTTCATTGAGAGTTCCACTATGCCGTCAGCAAAGGGCTCGATGGCCCCTTCGATCGTCAGTAATGATGTTGTCCAGGGAGAAACCTTCCTCCCCGGACAAATCTTCTTATTCGGCGGCTTCGTACTGCGGGCCAACTCGCTTAGCCATCTGGAGCAGATCGATAGCTACGCCCCTGGCCATCAGGTCAGTTCGGGAGCTTGAATTATGCTGCGGACGTCCATGGAGACTTGATCTTAGACGGATTCGAGACCACAGCAACCGCTCCCCATCGCCTCGATGAACATGGCTTAAACCTGTCATCAGGCTGCATCCAGGAGATAGCTCCCGTAGTAGCTTCGGCCTCAAATCCGGAGCAGTTCAAGTTGTTCGAAGATGGGAAGCTCAACCCCATCACGGGGACTACTGATTTCGCGGCGCTGGAGCCACACGCAGATGCCACTTCGTACGGTATCTACATCAACGGAACCCCAGACTCGCCTCCGATGTCGAGCTCCGAACCCTGCGAGCCCGCGTACACCGAACTCGATCGGTTATCGATCTTCAAGTTCAGCGCTGCAGATGTCTTTCAACACTCGCCCATGGGCGACATACTAAACTCGCTAAAAAACCTATCCCTGGCAGACGACCCGTCTCCGAACTATGTTCGGTTCGAACTTACTGTGGACAATGGAGAATTTTGCTTCCCACCCGCCACCCACTTCATAGCCACTGTTAAAGATGTAACCAACACACCCGATCCCCGCTTCGAAAACATCGATGGTGTGGACGACGATGAGGGGCAAGGCCAGAGCTTACTACCCGCTAGACACGGGATAAGCACTTCCTGGTATGACGTGTGTATGATAGACACACCTTACGGAGCTCTCGACGATGAGAAGGAGGATCGGGTCGAGGATAAACCGCCTGGTACACAGCCCGGACACCGGCGCTCTAGGCCTCATCGCCCAAGAGAGAACACTGCCAGCACCAGAGAAGACGATACTCCGGACAACGAAGACCCTGTTGAGGTAGAAACCAAGCAGGAGGAACAGGAAGGCGGGCAAGACAGCCCTGACGAACATGCCACATGTGGGGACTCGGAGGACAGCAATTATCTCCCCCTCTCCGAGGAGGAGGAGATCCTCGGCAACGTCTACCGTGCCAAAGGAACCTCTCGAGCAGGAGCGCTTTAAGCGCCGGCTTATAGCCACTGCAAGGAGCTTAAGAAAGAAGCAGCTACAGCTTCAAGCAAGCCGAGGTCTTGGCTGCCGAAGAATACGGCCTTAGCATCCCAGACAAAAACCACCCCAAGAGTAGGTGGCTCCCTCGATACGATAGCAGGGCGATGGAGCCCATACCACCATCGAATAATGCGGCGGGCCGACCACAGTTTGGTCCAGACAAAGCAGCAGCCCAAGCAGAGCACCATACCAACCCATCCGGCCATCAACACAAAACAGCTCGGGGGAACACTCGCGATATCAAACAAGACACGGAGGGTAGAGCAGGACGCACAAGATTGATGTATAGGTCACGCAGATATACCCCGACCAACGATGATGGTCGCCTATTTGGACTCTATAGAGCTGACCACGCCCAGTCCGAGCACCGTAAACAGAGCCCCCGGAGGTACTTCATAGTGTGGCCCAACATAGAGGAGCCGCACACCCCCTCTGCTTCACGGACGCGGTAATGGAACACGAATTTCCAGACGGGTTTAAACCCATTAACATCAAATCATACGATGGGACAACAGACCCCGCAGTATGGATCGAGGATTACCTCCTCCATATTCACATGGCCCGTGGAGACGACCTCCATGCCATTAAATACCTACCTCTCAAGCTTAAAGGGCCAGCTCGGTACTGGCTAAACAGTTTGCCAGAAAAATCTATTGGCAACTGGGAAGATTTGGAAGACGCCTTTCGGGACAACTTCCAGGGAACATATGTCCACCATTATGCGCCGATGACTTAAGTCACATTGTCTAGGAGCCCGGTGAGTCAGCTAGGGAGCTCTGGACCAGGTTCTTAGTCAAAAAGAACCAAATTGTCGACTGTCCGGACACAGAAGCCCTCGTGGCCTTCAAACATAGCATCCGGGATGAATGGCTCGCGCATCACCTCGGCCAGGAAGGACCCAAATCCATGACAGCCCTCACCGCTCTAATGAACCGCTTCTGCACGGGAGAAGACAACTAGCTTGCTCGTAAAAGCAACGACGCCAGCGGCCCAAGCACTTCCGAAATCCGAGATGGCAATGGCAAGCCACGACGAACCGAACACGACAGTCGCAGTAACATACGCGACACAGCGGTGAACAGGTGACCAATTGGACAACTCTACAGCGAACCACCACCCACCTACTGCACTGGCGAAATTGGCACCACGCGCACATCACTACGCACTCAAGATACCATGGGCATCGGCGGAAGCACAATACGGACAACCCTACAAGCATTCCCGTAACGTTTTTATATGTTTTTCTCAATTTTTTTGTATCATCTTTAAAGAACAGGTGACCAACTGGACAACATCTACAGTGGACTCTATCGGAGTTCGGATCCATACACTCACCTAAGGGGTTACTTCCGTTAAGGATCCCCCTCCCCGAGGATGGGCTACGCAGACGTGTGACAGGAGGTCCAAAACTACTTTTTGTAGACCGCACTCTTTATTCCGAGCTTGTACTATGCCCCTTTTCCTCTGATCCCGACCCCGAGCATGTCAAATAGTCGGGTCCGTGGTTTCTCTCTTTTTATTATATATACATAAACTTCTCATTGGCACATCGCTCCATTCTCAGTAAGTCTCACCCGAACCAATCTTTCATACTCTTTCAACAATAAGTGCGGCCTTAACGGCTGCTCTGCAGATGCACCTCAGCATACCCTGCCAGGGGCTCGGCATGGGAATAAATGAGCTGCTAGTAAAAGTCTGAACAGCTCTATAGCGTACCTCGGCGTCGCAAGTTTGGCCTTATATGCATCAGCTCTGAATCATTGTCTTGGGTCAATAGTTGGGTTGCCCGGCTCCTGTGTTTGCTACCCTACGTTCCGCTCTATCGGCTAGGGTAGTAAAGGGAGAACTATTGTGATTGTGCCCTGGCCTAAACCGGATGAGCACCTCAGTAGAGAAAGCCGAAAACTGACTGTCATGATGCGGCGAGATCTGGTCAACCACTTGACGACTTATTGGAATCTTTAGCGATTCTCCATGTAACACGAGGGATCTTTTTCAGATCATATATGCAAGGCACCACACGCCGCATACACACCAGGGGCTATGTCATAGCCCCACCATAAAACTCCTATGGTTAAGTGAAAGTGTTAACGCCTTATAGTCCGATTGCCTGGTTCGCCACATTATCACCTCCTTCATGGACCAAGACGTTGGATAAAGAGTGATTAAATGCTTTTCCGAACACCCCCGTACTTCCTACGAGGGGGCTGAAGCCGACGACTAGAAAACTTTCAGATTATATTAAAATGACCGCACAGGATGAATTCAAGATTTTTGAGCAAAACATAAATAGATCAACTATAAAATGGTCTTTTACAATCACCATACACCTCACTCAAACATTATGTTTTTCGAGCATTGACCCTCTCTCAAGCGGGCGGCCTCCAGGACGTCTTCAAAATAACGCTCCGGTTCCGGACGGTCCTGGACTCCAGGCGGACCCTTCGTTGCGACATCGATGGCCTTCATCTTTCCCCATAATGTCTTGACTCGGGCAAGGGCCATCCGTGCACCTTCAATGCACGCTGATCGCTTCGCACTATCAATTCGCGGCACCGCATCGACAAGCTTCTACACCAAACCGAAATAGCTACTCGACGCAGGTTCGGTTTGCCACAGCCGTATTATAACGTCCTTCATGGCAGCGCTAGATACTCTATGAAGTTTGGCCCATTGGGACATCTGTTCATTGAGCAGCAGTGGGCGCTTCGACGCACCGAACTGTGACCAAAAAAGCTTCTCCGTTGCATATCCAGCTCGCACTTGCTAATATCGCGTTGCATCGGAAGAACTCTTCGGCAAGTCCAAATACTCATCTGGAGAACTCCACACTTGGTTCAGCTGAGCATAGTCCGGGTCGCCGAACTTAGTCTGCAGCAGAAAAGGCTTTCCAGCCACTATCTCTTTCGCCTGCCAAACCTCCTCACGGAGTGCTCTGGCTCTGATCGCGCTTCTCTTGCCTCCTGTCGGGCCTTGTCCAGTTCAGCCATTAAGGCTTTATTCTCCTTCTCAAGAAATTCGCAGCGGCCAGTGGCATTCTCCAAAGCGAGTTTCATCGTGGATACCTTCTCCTCGCCCTGGCATCACGTAGCTTGCTCGGCCTTCAGTTCAACCGATGCTCCTTCAGCAGCAGCATCACTAAACCGGGCCTGCTCCTTGGCCCGGATTAGCTCCGCCCGAAGAGCCTCCACGACGGCAGCACCATCTGCATTTCATGCACATTTCATATAAAGCTCTTTCCCGCGTCAAGCACACTGGTGTAAAGAATGCTCGAAATACATACCTTGCGAGTCGTCAAGACGCCTGTTGATCAATGCAGCGTCATCCTCCGCAATATCCAGCTTTCGCTGCAGTTCGGCCACTTCCATATTCCGGGAAGCCACAGGAGGGGAAGCAGCCTGTATTTCAAATTAAACCAAGGTTAATACCTGAGCATATCTCTTTGATCCTCCGATCGCTTCCTTCGAAAGGCAATCCGAGTCTCAGGGACTACTGCATATACAACAGGTGCATTCTGTCAATAAAATTCAATTGACAAAGCTACATCACAAACCTCAAAATCTCTTAGAAGGCTCGTGAAGGCCTCGTCCAATCCACTCTTCGCGGATAGAACCCTTTTGACCGCCATAGCCATCAAGGTACGGTGCTTTTCTGAAATGGATGCTCGTCATAGCAAGCCCGTCAGCATTGCCGGCGCTCCTGGGTCTTCGGAAACCACCGCCGGAGTATGGCATTCCTGTGAAGGAACCCGCTTACTTGCCTCCAGAATCATCTCCGGCTGTAAACCGAACGGTTCGGGGACACCAGTCTTGATCCCGGAACCCCGAGTGACAGAGGCACTGCCTTCGGGTAACGCCTTCTTCGTTTCCTGTACTGCTTGGTGTTCGGGAGGAACCCTTCAGGATGATACCTCGGTATCATCCCCCCTATTGGGAGATGAGGCCAGAGAAGGCGTGTCACTCTCCATCATCTCTGGAAGAAGATATCCCGAGGAGGAGGACGATTGAGAAGCACCAGGCGTTAACCTGCGTGGACGAACATATATCGGATGATTACTTCACTAATAGGAAAAGAATGAGGTGCGTTTAAAGTACCCCAGCCTCGCTTACGGTCTGCCTCGAGGTTCGTCCTCATCATCAAACTCTACGGCAGCCTCGCTCGCCCGGCCCAAGCCGCTCGACGATGGTGTTTTTCCTCTCTTGGAAGGCTTCCCCTCCTGATCTTCGGAGGCGACCCTCTTTTTGCCCTGGAGGGTTCCCTCTGCACTCTTTCCCTTGGGCAAAAGGATTTCGGTTTCCCCGAATGCAGCCACCTGGTACGGTGTTGGAATCAGCATTCTCGTCAGTAGGTCGGTCGCAGGGCCTTCGGGAAGAGGTGCCGAACACCAGATTAACACCGCTTTATTTATCCAGTCCTGTACAGGGACGGATTGTTCAGTATCTTGTTAAGAGATGCCTGAATGGAAGGTGCTCGGATATCGAGTACTTACCGAAGTGTCCGGATGATTGCAGTCAAGGCCAACATCCTCGGTGGTGTCCGGCCATTGCTCTCGTTCCCCGAAATATAATTTCCACATTCCTTCATGCGTAGTGCCGAAGAAGTGTTGTAGAGTCCGCCGCCCTTCTGGGTTAAACTCCCACATACGAAGAGGCTGCCGCTGACATGGCAGGATCCGGCGGACTAGCATTACTTGAACGACGTTCACAAGATCGATGCCCTTCTCGGTAAGGCTTCGGATGCGACTTTGCAGAGTCTGCACTTTGTTGACGGATCCCTAGTCCAATCCCTTATTAACCCATGAAGCGAGCTGAGTTGGAGGGCCTGGTTGGAACGCAGGTGTGGCCGCCCACTTGGGGCCCCGCGGCTCGTTGATATAAAACCACCCCTGCTGCCATAGGTCGAAAGATTTGGCGAAATATCCTTCGGGCCAAACCGTGCCGGTCATCTTGCCTATTATGACGCTGCCGCACTCTGCCTGCTCCTCCTCTGCCACCTGCGGCCTCACATCAAAGGTCTTGAGCCACAAACCGAAGTGCGGAGGAGTCCGGAGTAAGGCCTCACACGTGATGATAAATGTCGAGATGAGGAGAATAGAGTCCGGGGCCAGATCGTGAAAATCTAGTCCATAGTAGAACATGAGCCCAGGGACGAAGGGGTTAAGCGTGAACCCTAGACCATGAAGAAAGTGGGATACAAATACTACCCTCTCGCTAGATCTGGGGGTCGGTATGACTTGCCTTTGTGCCGAAAGCCGATGAAAGATTTCCGAGGTCAGATACCTCGCTACGCGGAGCTTCGCAATATCCTCCTATGTGACAGAAGAAGCCACCCACCGGCCCTGATGGTTGGATCCGGACATGACTAGGGCTAGTGGCGATTGGAACCCGAGGGTTGGAACTTGGGGTGGCTGGGGTTGAGGAAGAAGCAAGCGCAAAGGAAGAAAACGAGACTGGGTCTCCATATAAAGGCCCCGAATATTGGGTGTCTCCCCTGGGGTCTCTAAACTTACCTATTACCAAGGAGTTGTACCCAGGGGACGGTTGGGTTACCCACGCCTGCATTAATGAAAATCCCGTAAATAAAGGGACACGATCTCTACCTTGACGAGACATGCCAGTAAAACTGCACCCCGAGACATGGGGCGGCTCGCTAGCCGATGGTTGGAAATAGTAACCTGGCGGGCATGATATGATGTCATGAGCAGTTATCAGCAAGTTGGGCTCATGGGGTATTATATTCTCTGCCATTATATACACAGGTCCGGATATACTTACTTTGTCCGAAGACTATTCTGGAGTTCGGAAGGAGGGAACCCGCCTTGCAATGCCGAAGACAAATCTGCGCGCCAGACTCCTTGTCATTGAAGCCAACTCCAGGGGCTACTAAGGGAGTCCTAGGCTAAGGGGTCCTTGGGCGTCTGGCCTGTTATCCATGGGCCGGCCTGATGGGCTGTGAAGACATGAAGGCCGAAGAATGCACCGTGTCCGGATTGGACTCTACTTGGCGTGGAAGGCAAGCTTGGCGACCGAAGATTCCTTCTTATGTAACCGACTCCATGTAAACCCTAGATCCCCTCGGTGTCTATATAAACCGAAGGGCATAGTCCGGAGAGGACACCACATATACTCATTACCATACCCACATAGGCTAGGCTTCTAGGGTTTAGCCATTACGATCTCGTGGTAGATCAACTCTTGAAACACTCGTATTCATCAATATTAATCAAGCAGGACGTAGGGTATTACCTCCATAGAGAGGGCCCGAACCTGGGTAAACATCGTGTCCCCCATCTCCTGTTACCATCGATCCTAGACGCACAGTTTGGGAACCCCTACCCGAGATCCACCGGTTTTGACACCGACAGCTACCTCTTGAGCATGTGTTGGTTTTCCCTTGAAGAGAAAAGGGTGATGCAGCAAAGCAGCGTAAGTATTTCCCTCGGTTTTTGAGAACCAAGGTATCAATCCAGTAGGAGACCACGTGCGAGTCACCTCGTAACTAAACAAATAAGAACCTCGCAACCAACGCGATAAAGGGGTTGTCAATCCCTTCACGGCCACTTGCAAGAGTGAGATCTGATAGAGATGATAATAATAATAAGATAGATATTTTTGGTATTTTATGATATAGATTGAAAGTAAAGATTGAAAAATAAAATAGATTGGGAACTTGTATGATGGAAAATAGACCCAGGGGCCATAGGTTTCACTAGTGGCTTCTCTCACGATAGCATAAGTATTACGGTGGGTGAACAAATTACTGTCGAGCAATTGATAGAAAAGCGAATAATTATGAGAATATCTAGGTATGATCATGTATATAGGCATCATGCCCGTGATAAGTAGACCGACTCCTGCCTGCATCTACTATAATTACTCCACACATCTACCGATGTCCAGCATGCATCTAGAGTATTAAGTTCATAAGAACAGAGTAATGCTTTAAGCTAGACAACATGATGTAGAGGGATAAACTCATGCAATATGATATAAACCCCATCTTTTTATCCTCGATGGCAACAATAGAATACGTGTCATTTCCCTTTTTGTCACTGGGATCGAGCACCGCAAGATTGAACCCAAAGCTAAGCACTTCTCCCATTGCAAGAAATATCAATCTAGTAGGCCAAACCAAACTGATAATTCGAAGAGACTTGCAAAGATAACACATACATAAAAGAATTCAGAGAAGATTCAAACATTGTTCATAGATAGTCTTGATCATATACCCATAATTCATCGGATCTCGACAAACACACCGCAAAAGAAGATTACATCGAATAGATCTCCAAGAGAATCGAGGAGAACTTTGTATTGAGATCCAAAGAGAGAGAAGAAGCCATTTAGCTAATAACTATGGACCCGAAGGTCTGAGGTAAACTACTCACACATCATTGGAGGGCCATGGAGTTGATGTAGAGGCCCTCCATGATCAATGCCCCCTCCAGCGGAGCTCCAGAAAAGGCCCCAAGATGGGATCTCTTGGGTACAGAAAGTTGCGGCGGTGGAAATAGGGTTTCGTGGTGCTCCTGGATGTTTTCGGGGTATGTGAACATATATAGGAGGAAGAAATAGGTCGGTTGAGCCACGAGGGGGGAGGCCGTGCCCCCTGCCTCGTGGCCACCCCGTTGGTTGCCTGACATCCACTCCAAGTCATCTGGATCACGTTTGTTCCAAAAATCACGCTCCCGAAGGTTTCATTCCGTTTGGACTCCGTTTGATATTCCTTTTCTGCGAAACACTGAAATAGGCAAAAAAACATCAATTTGCACTGGGCCTTGGGTTAATAGGTTAGTCCCAAAAATAATATAAAAATGTAAAATAAAGCCCATTAACATCCAAAACAGATAATATAATAGCATGGAACAATCAAAAAATATAGATATGTTGGAGACGTATCAAGCATCCCCAAGCTTAATCCCTGCTCGTCCTCGAGTAGGTAAATGATAAAAACAGAATTTTTGATGTGGAATGCTTTCTAGAATATTCTTTAATGTATTTTTCTCTATTGTGGCATGAATGTTTAGATCTGAAAGATTCAAGATAAAAGTTTATTGTTGACATAAAAATAGTAATACTCCAAGTACGCTAATCAAGCAATTATGTCTTATCAAAATACCATAGCCAAAGAAAACGTATCCCTACAAAGTCATATAGTTTGGCCATGCTTCATTTTCGTCACACAAGATGCTCTCATCGTGCACAGCCCCGTTGACAAGCCAAGCAATTGTTACATACTTAGCCTTTTCAAACTCTTTCAACTTTTACGCAATATATGAGCGCGAGCCATGGACAGAGCACTATGGGTGGAATAGACTATGATGATTGAGGTTGTGTGAGCAGACAAAAAGGGAGGAAGTCTCACATTGACGCGGCTAATCAATGGGCTATGGAGATGCCCACCGATTGATGTCAATGCAAGGAGTAGGGATTGCTATGCAACAGATGCACTAGAGCTATAAATATATGAAAGCTAATCGAAGAAACTAAGTGGGTGTGCATCCAACTCGCTTGCTCACGAAGACCTAGGGCATTTGAGGAAGCCCATCATTGGAATATACAAGCCAAGTTCTATAATGAAAAATTCCCACTAGTATATGAAAGTGACAACATAGGAGACTCTCTATCATGAAGATCATGGTGCTACTTTGAAGCACAAGTGTGGAAAAAGGATAGTAATATTGTCCCTTCTCTCTTTTTCTATCATTCTCTTTTTTTCTTTTTTTATTTGGGCCTTCTTTCTTTATTTTTTCTTTTGGCCTCTTTTCATTTTTTTTCATCCGAAGTCTCATCCCGACTTGTGGGGGAATCATAGTCTCCATCATCCTTTCCTCATATGGGACAATGCTCTAATGATGATCAGCACACTTTTATTTTCTTACAACTCAAGAATTACAACTCGATACTTAGAACAAAATATGACTCTATGTGAATGCCTCCGGCGGTGTACCAGGATTGCGATGAATCAAGAGTGACATGTATGAAAAAATTATGAACGGTGGCTTTTCCACAAATACGATGTCAACTACATGATCATGCAAAGCAATATGACAATGATTATGCGTGTCATAATAAATGGAACGGTGGAAAATTGCATGGCAATATATCTCGGAATGGCTATGGAAATGCCATAATATGTAGGTATGCTGGCTGTTTTGAGGAAGATATAAGGAGGCTTATGTGTGATAGAGTGTATCATATCACGGGGTTTGGATGCACTGGCGAAGTTTGCACCAACTCTCAAGGTGAGAAAGGGCAATGCACGGTACCGAAGAGGCTAGTAATGATGGAAGGGCGAGAGTGCGTATAATCCATGGACTTAACATTAGTCATAAAGAACTCACATACTTATTGCAAAAATCTACAAGTCATCAAAACCAAGCACTACGCTCATTCTCCTAGGGGGATAGATTGGTAGGAAAAGACCATCGCTCGTCCCCGACCGCCACTCATAAGGAAAGCAATCAAAGAACACCCCATGCTTCAAATTTGTCACATAACGTTTACCATACGTGCATGCTAAGGGACTTGCCAACTTCAACACGAGTATTCATCAATTTCACAATTACTCAACTAGCACACCTCTAATATTACCACCTTTATATCTCAAAACAATCTATCAAGCATTCAACTTCTCTTAGCATTTAAAATTTATAACCAAAGTGAATTACCATGCTGTTCTAAAGGACTCTCAAAATGATATAAGTGAAGCATGAGAGATCAATTATTTCTATAAAATAGAACCATCGCCATGCTCTAAAATATATAAGCGAAGCACTAGAGCAAAAATTATCCAACTCAAAAGATATAAGTGAAGCACATAGAGTATTCTAATAAATTCCAATTCATGCGTGTCTCTCCCAAAAGGTGTGTACAGCAAGGATGATTGTGGTAAACTAAAAATCAAATACTCAAATCATACAAGATGCTCCAAGCAAAACACATATCTTGTGGCAAATAAAAATATAGCTCCAAGTCAAGTTACCGATAGACGAAGACAAAAGAGGGGATGCCTTTCGGGGCATCCCCAAGCTTAGGATTTTGGTGCCCTTTGATTTTACCTTGGGGTGCCTTGGGAATCCCCAAGATTAGGCTCTTGCCATTCTTTGTTCCATAATCCATCAAATCTTTACCCAAAACTTGAAAACTTCACAACACGAAACTTAAAAGAAAATCTCCGTGAGCTCCGTTAGTAAAAGAAAACAAACCACCACTTCAAGGTACTATAATTAACTCATTATTTATTTATATTGGTTTTAAACCTACTGTATTCCAACTTTTCTATGGTTCATAAACTCTATTACTAGCTATAGATTCATCAAAATAAGCAAACAACACACGAAAAACAGAATCTGTCAAAAACAGAACAGTCTGTAGTAATCTGTAGGTTTCGAATACTTATGGAACCCCAAAAATTATAAAATAAATTTCTAGACGTGAGAAATTTATATATTAATCATCTGAAAAAAGAACTAACTAAATAGCGCTCCGCAGTAAAAAATGGCCGCAATTCTCGTGAGCGCTAAAGTTTCTATTTTTTACAGGAAGATCGCAAAGACTTTCCCCAAGTCTTCCCAAAGGTTCTACTTGGTACAAACACTAATTAAAAGCATAAAACCACATCTAAACAGAGGCTAGATGAATTATTTATTACTAACCAGAATCGAAAAGCAAGAAATAAAAATAAAATTGGGTTGCCTCCCAACAAGCGCTATCGTTTAACGCCCCTAGCTAGGCATCTATAATTTTAATGATGCTCACATGAAAGATAGCAATTGAAACACGAAGGGGGCATCATGAAACATATGAAAATCACATCTAAGTATAACATACTTCCTATGCATAGTAATTATATAAGCAAACAAATTATCAAGACAAGCAGAAACTAGCATATGCAAGGAAGCAGAAAGAAACAATAGCAATCTCAACATAACGAGAGGTAATTTAGTAACATGAAATTTTCAACCATCAAATTTTCCTCTCTCATAATAATTACATGTGGGATCATAAGAAATTTAAACAAAATAGCTATCGCATAAAATATTTTCAACACGATCCACATGCATGCAAAGTTGACACTCTTCCAAAATAGTGGGATCAACATTAACTAAAGTCATGACCTCTCCAAACCCACTTTTATCAAAAATTTCAGAAGATTGAACATTCTCCAAATATGTGGGATCTAAAGTTGACACTCTTCCAAACCCACTTTAATAATATTGCAAACACTATTATCAATCTCATATTCATCATGGGGCTTAAATAAGTTTTCAAGATCAAAAGAAGAATCACCCCAATCATGATCATTGCAACAAATAGTAGTCATAGCAAAACTAGCATCCCCAAGCTTGAGGTTTTGCATATCATTAACACAGTTGACGTTAAGAGAATTTATAATAACATCATTGCAATCATGCTTTTCATCGAAGGAACTATCAAGTATGGGTGCAATAGCAACGATCTCATGTTTAACATAAGGAACTATAGCAAATTCATTTTCATAATATTGGCATCATGGCCACAAGAATAGCAAGCATCATGTTCATCAAGGGATATTTCAATCAAATCATTGGAATCATAATTATCTATAGATTCATGCATATCATTATTTTCTTCCGAAGCAACGGTCATTCTTTCAATAAATTCTTTGACATAGACATTATGAGCATAGTTTTCATCGCAATATTTAAGTATGTCAAAATTTTCAACTTTGTAGAGAGTAATATCATACTTTTCAATCAAAGAAGCAACTTCATAAGAACCCTTAAAAGCAACAAATTCTTCAATTTGTTCGATATCGTAGTAACTATAAACACCCTTTGCATAAGAAGATAAGATCTCATTATCATTAAACTCACATAGGTAGGGGAGGTGTTTTTTAGGGTTCTTAGAGAAACAGGTAAAATCAAAAATTTCACAAAGATTCCAAGCATAACACAGCAATTTGTTTATTTGATCCCATAAGAGTCTCCCTTTCTCAGACAAACGGTGACGCACAAAACGAGCATGCTCAACTAAAGATTTCCCATCAAGTAGGCTAGTTAGGGTTTCAGCATGAGCGCATAAGGATAGAAGATGATCCAAGTAGAACACTTTAAGTGGATCCATATCAATAGATTTTTATCAAGCAAAGATGCAAGCAAATGGAAGGCACATGGAAACACAAACAAAGATACATACGGGATACAAGAGGCAAGCGAAAGAAAAAGCGAACAGAAAAAGAGAGCGAATAAAATGGCAAGGGTGAAGTGGGGGAGAGGAAAACAAGAGGCAAATGGCAAATAATGTAATGCGAGGGATAAGATTTTGTGATGGGTACTTGGTATGTCTTGACTTGGCATTGATCTCCCCGGCAACGGCGCCACAAATCCTTCTTGCTACCTCTTGGCGAAATATGTTTTTTTAAGTCAAACGACCTAACGGGCCGTGCCCGAGCCGGACTCCTCCGGCCAAGGCTTTAAAAGCCGCCACCCGAGGCCCCGAGGCCCAAGTCGCCGCCGCCAACTGCTACCTCTTGAGCATGCGTTGGTTTTCCCTTGAAGAGGAAAGGGTGATGCAACAAAGCAGCGTAAGTATTTCCCTCAGTTTTTGAGAACCAAGGAATCAATCCAGTAGGAGACCACGTGTGAGTCACCTCGTACCTACAGAAAAAAATAAGAACCTCGCAACCAACGTGATGAAGGGGTTGTCAATCCCTTCACGGCCACTTGCAAGAGTGAGATCTGATAGAGATAATAATAATAATAAGATAGATATTTTTGGTATTTTTATGATATAGATTGAAAGTAAAGATTGCAAAATAAAATAGATTGGAAACTTGTATGATGGAAAATAGACCCGGGGGCCATAGGTTTCACTAGTGGCTTCTCTCAAGATAGCATAAGTATTATGGTGGGTGAACAAATTACTGTCGAGCAATTGATAGAAAAGCGAATAATTATGAGAATATCTAGGTATGATCATGTATATAGGCATCACGTTCGTGACAAGTAGACCGACTCCTGCCTGCATCTACTACTATTACTCCACACATCGACCGCTATCCAGCATGCATCTAGAGTATTAAGTTCATAAGAACAGAGTAACGCTTTAAGCAAGATGACATGCTGTAGAGGGATAAACTCATCCAATATGATATAACCCCCATCTTTTTATCCTTGATGGCAACAATACAATATGTGTCGTTTCCCTTTCTGTCACTCGGATCGAGCACCGCAAAATTGAACCCAAAGCTAAGCACTTCTCCCATTGCAAGAAAGATTAATCTAGTAGGCCAAACCAAACTGATGGCCAAACCAAACTGATAATTCGAAGAGGCTTGCAAAGATAACCAATCATACATGAAAGAATTCAGAGAAGATTCCAATAGTATTCATAGATAGTCTTGATCATAAACCCACAATTCATCGGATCTCGACAAACACACCACAAAAGAAGATTACATCGAATAGATCTCCAAGAGAATCGAGGAGAACTTTGTATAGAGATCCAAAGAGATAGAAGAAGCCATCTAGCTAATAACTATGGACCCGAAGGTTTGAGGTAAACTACTCACACATCATCGGAGGGGCCATGGAGTTGATGTAGAGGCCCTCCGTGATCAATGCCCCCTCCGGCGGAGCTCCAAAAAAGATCCCAAGATGGGATCTCTTGGGTACAAAAGGTTGCGGCGGTGGAAATAGGGTTTCGTGGTGCTCCTGGATGTTTTCGGGGTATGTGAACATATATAGGAGGAAGAAATAGGTCGATTGAGCCACGAGGGGGGAGGGCGCGCCCAGGGGGTAGGCGCGCCCCCTGCCTCGTGGCCACATCGTTGGTTGCCTGACATCCACTCCAAGTCCTCTGGATCACGTTTGTTTCGAAAATCACGCTCCCGAAGGTTTCATTCCGTTTGGACTCCGTTTGATATTCCTTTTCTGTGAAACACTGAAATAGGCAAAAAACAGCAATTTGCACTCGGCCTTGGGTTAATAGGTTAGTCCCAAAAATAATATAAAATTGTAAAATAAAGCCCATTAACATCCAAAACAGATAATATAATAGCATGGAACAATCAAAAATTATAGATACGTTGGAGATGTATCACCAGCCCCCCCCCCCCCCCCCCCCCCCCCCCCCCCCCCCCCCCCCCCCCCCCCCCCCCCCCCCCCCCCCCCCCCCCCCCCCCCCCCCCCCGAAACCCTAGCCGCCGCTGCCCGCGTCGCCGCCTCGCGCCACCTCCCGCTGCTGCCGCCGCGCCGCCGCCATCGTCGCCGAAGCCGCCGCCGCTACGTCGGATCTTGCCGTTGACCCCATCGTTGAACGATCGGTTTTCTTCGGTTAACCTCGGTTTTTTTTAGTTTCCCCTATTTATTTTTTTAGATCGGTTTTTTCATTTGTTTATTTATTTAGCGGACATTCGTCCGTACGTTCGTTTTAACGAACGTTGTTCGTCGGTTAGGTCCAGATAGCGAACGTTCACTCATTAGTCTTTTCTTTTTTTTTATTTTCGCCCAGGGACCTATCCGCGATTATTTTTATCGCAGATTAGCCCCTAATCTTCAAACGCTCGCCGTTTCTTAACAGTTTGTCCAAATCCAGTGAAACCAACGCCAAAATCTTCGTATCGAAACCCTCTTTCTGTTTAATCAAATTGAACAAGGTTTTGACAATTTTAAATTTTGGTTTCAAGCAGATTTGTTTTTGAAGTCCTTTTGACCGTAGTTTCAGTTCCGTAGCTCCGATTCGATTGATTCTTTTTCCAGATCGAATCTCTTCAGTTGAGTTTTCAGATTCGATCTTCTTATTCAATATTTACCCGTGCATCTTTGCTTGAGTGCTTATGTATGCTATTGTTTGTTTGCGATAGAGTTCCCAGAGTGCGCAGCATGCTACTACGAGTCACTAGGTTTTGCGGATCATCGGCAAGGCAAGTAACACTTTGATAATATCCCTTTTACCCAGTTTTTATGCATTAGTTTCAACCCCTCAAACATTACATGAGTAGGATCTCTTAATTTGTGGGTTTGGGAAGTAGATGATGAGGTAGAACCTATTACCCTTTTTATTATCAAACCCTGGGAGTTACTTCTGCGTTATGCTACTTATTGCCATGCTATGCTCGTAGACGTGGATTGGGTTTGAGAGTATCCATGACAGATGTGAGATTATTAATTAATGGTTTACTTAAGGTGGCTACTTAAACACACATCTGGGTGGATTGGTCGCGGGCACCTAGGGATATACCAGTGCTGTCCTTTTTGGTTCGCCACCCAGGCTCAAAGGGATCATAAGATTATTCATGCTGGAAAGTTCCGTGTGCAGCCACAAGCTATTATGGGCTCTAGCATAGTTGAGTAAGTTGTGGGAAATCTTTCCATGATGGGCTAGCAGATGTAGGGGATTGTAGGTGTACTGGCCTATCTATCGGTTAAGGGGACCTCTTCGAAAAGACTGTGTCTCGGTCATCCGTTTCTCAAACACCATGCAGTGTGAGAAATACAACGGAGGAGATCGAGTCTTATGGGGAAAAGTGCACAAACCTCTCCAGAGTGTACAGACTAATCATGGTTAGCCGTGTCCCCGGTTATGGACATCTTGAGTATCTAGTTCTTGGATTATCATGTGGATCTCATCACTCTAAATTAATTGTTGGGTTGTTAATTACTTTTAATTGGGATTGAGAGGGGTATTTACCTTCTCAATGTTTTCAACAAACCTTGTAGTTAAATAAATTATATTCCTTTGTTGTAGAGAAAAATTGGCTTTTCGCAAAAACATTATAACCATAGAGCATCCACCAGCCATATATGCATGTAGTGATAGCATTTACTTGTTCATTGCTCTACTATGTTATCATGCCAGCATATTCCATGTGCTGACCCATTTTAGGATGCAACATATCATGTTGCAGACTTTTCAAATGAAGAGTAAGGTGCGCTAGGTCGTTTGTCGTGCACTCAGCTATGTCGTTGGAGTTGATGGACTCACTTTATCTTCCAAGACTTCCGCTGTTATCTTACTTAGATGGCCTTAAGCCATATTTATTGTAATAATTTCTCTCTTGAGATATTCGATGTAATAAGTGTGTGATTGCTACTCTGTTATAAATCCTTCAAGTACTGTATGTGTCAGCATTACCGATCCAGGGATGACACTTATGCACAGAGACTTGATCCATTCGGGTCAGGTCGCTATAAGTGACCCCTCGCCTTGTCCAAGTTGCCCCCGCTTTATGTTCGATGACTCGATTAACATGATCGACGTCTAGGGCCCGACACAGCACATCACCCCGTTAGTTGTATGACTCTGCAGAGTCACTATCGAGTACCGAGGGTGATACCTTGTTAGCACTTCTGATGATATCTATGTAGCATAGCTAATCGGTCATGGTCTACGGAGGGTGATTCCTCCTTCACCACTACCCAGTAACGACTCTGTCTTGCAATCCATGAAGTGTGAACCATTGAGGGTGATTCCTCCTTAGTTCACCTTGACGGTTACATCAAGTGGAACCCATCGATGGTGATTCCTCGGATTCCCCTCCGGTGCTATGGACACATGGTTACTTTGACTTACCCCGGAACTATGATGAGATCGGGTCGTCCCTGAGGGGTACCCGCGAGTGATGTGAAGTTGGGTTGACCTGGAAGGTACCCATGAGATAACTACGCGGCATGGCCGATCATTCTTAGCCCTTGTCGTAAGTCTGTGAAACGGGGCAATGGGGCCACATATCGTGGATCATTGATCGTTACCACACGCTCCCAAGACACAAATGGTTTGCATATGTGATCCGAGTAGGCCTATGGCCTTATCGCACCGACCACCACGCGGGAATAAGTATGGGCACTCTGCGTAGTACGTTTCTTCCGAAAGCTTGCAGATGTCAGTGATGGACCGGCGCGCGCTCGGTTGGACGGGAACCACCCGCGCTTGTATAAGGGGGTGGGTCTGCTCCAGGCCGCCCTCGCAACATATAGGAGTGCAAAGGGCGATGGGCCCAAGACCCATGCGTGCTTAGGATGTAGACCTGCATGGTGGCCTCTCTGTTGAACCTAGGTAGGACTACGATGTGTCGATCGGCAGAGGCCGGGTATGATCTGATGGTGTGCCCGGCTGGAGTTAATCGAGCATGTTGGGTAACCCCTGCAGGAAATTTAACCTATTTGAATAGCCGTGTCCACGGTAATGGATGCTCGGAGTTATATCCTAGTCAATACAACTAGAACTGGATACTAGAGATGATGAAATGTTTATGATGGCTCCGAGATTGCTTTCTCGCAGGGAGTCAAGGAAGGATCTCTGGGCGTGTTTACTACAACATACTTGCTACTTATAATATGCTAATCTGCACTCTTCTAATGCTTCAAGATGCTAGTCTTCGATAGGCTAGGCTTTTCCCTCTATTCTAGCATTATGTAGTTCAGTCCAAAGATATAGCCCCATTCCTTTGATACCGATGCATACTTAGCCTAGATCGGATGTAAGTCTATCGAGTACTTTGGATGAGTACTCACGGTTGCTTTGCTACTTCTTTCCCCCTATACCCAATTGCTGCGATCAGACGACGGATCCCAGGAGTCAGATGACACCATCGACAACTACTACTACCCCGAGGGTGCCTACTACTATGTGGAGGCCACCGAAGACCAGGAGTAGTTAGGAGGCTCCCAGGCAGGAGGCCTTGCCTTTTCGATCATCGTTGATGTTTGTGCTAGCCTTCTTAAGGCAGACTTGTTTATTTATGTTTGTACTCGGATATTGTTGCTTCCACTGATCCGTTTGTATTCGAGCCCTCGAGGCCCCAGCTTGTAATATGAAGCTTGCATGACTTTAATTTGTGTCTAGAATTGTGTTGTGATATCTTTTCATGACTCCCTGATCTTGATCGTACACATTTGCATGTATAATTAGTGTACGATTGAATCGTGGGCGTCATAGGTTTCAACAGCTAGGCAGTGGCAGCCACGACCGCGACTTCCCTATCCTCTATTTTTTACTTGAATGAGGTGATGGATTTTTTTGTATGTACCATGTCCATTGCTTTGTACTTAGCATGGCAATTTTCTGTATTTGATCCTGCGGCATGTTTGGATAATCGTTCATAGAACCGATTTTGAAAGTTTGGCATGGCAAAAATGTCATGTTTATTTTGGTCAACACAAGCGACATTGTACCACTAATGCATTTTTGCCAATAAATGTGAACTGAATAATGCATTTTTGCAGCTATACTACTTTGGCCATTATCGTCATATTACTCACTCCCTTCTTGTGTGTTTCAATGTGTTCGGTTTTATGTGGCAATTCGTATACTAGTTCCCTCATAGTTTACTACTTGCGATGATAGTGTTCTATCGATCTTGGTTTGTAACTTGGTGGGGCAACTCCTTTTTTGTGCTAAACAATTAGCTAGGTTGAATTAGTAGGTGGGGCACCTCCAGGTAATAACATAGTGGCAACTTAAGTGTTCAGACATGGCATTTTTTTACATATTCCAAGGAAAATTACCTTTACAGACATGGCCATTTAATTTCATAGCCCATGGTAATTTTAATTTGTACTCCATGGCATATTAAATCTACAGGCCAATGGTAACTTTACACTATAGCCATGATATGTATAGTTTACAAATCATGGCAAATTTATTAATTAACCATGGAAAATTTATTTCATTGAGCATGGTTAATTTCTATAAGGGATGTGTTGTCAACTTTTTTCACTAGGTGGCTATCCATCACTTAAATTATCTACAATGTAATTTTCCCCATGGCAACTCTTTAAGATGTCTTGCTATGGGTAAATCAAGATCGAGTTTGCCATGGCAAACTTTAAGATGTGTTGTTTTCCCTCCATCATTCACAAAACTTAAGATGTACTTTTTAGAAAATAACTATGGAAAATTTAGTTTACAAATCATGCCACTTCTCATTAATTAACCATTGCAAATTTATTTCATTGATCATGGTTAATTTCTATCAGGGATGTATTGTCAAGTTTTCTTCACTGGGTGGTTGTACATTACTTAAATTCTCTATAATGTAATTTTTGCCATGGCAACTCTTTTAAGATGTCTTGCTATGGGAAAATCAATATCGAGTTTGCCATGGCAAACTTTAAGATGTGTTCTTAATCTGCCATCATTTGCAAAACTTAAGATGAGTCTTCTTGCCATAGCCATTGTACATGGCTATTTACAAGCATTCTTCATGGTAAGTTTCTTTGCGATCACAACTTATAGGTAAATCCCATCCATGGAGGATTAGGGCATAACAGTCGCTTTGTTCTTGCACGTTCGATTTTAGTAGCGGATAGTAGACAATTTCCATATTTTCCATGTTCTAGCTAGAAAAAAATTACACCTTGGCAAATTTTATTCATTTGTACATGATTTGCATAGGATTTCACAAAGGTTTGCCATGTATAGTGGTAAATTATTTGTTCGAAGTCTTCGTAAGATGGCAATTTATTTTTGTTCATACGACAAATTCCATTATTGACACATGGCAAATTCTTAACATTTTTCATTTTTCTATAGGCTTCTTATCCGTAACTTCACAATTTATTAATAGTCATGATTACATGGTAAATCCATTACAAACTATTTCACATACATGACAATTTAGATAAAAAAATACCATGGCTATTTTGAATATGCATTTTTACATGGTGTTTTTTATCATTTGTTTGTGTTTTTCACATACACGGCAATTTTATTTCACAAAAGATGGCAACTTTGGTAAATATACCATTGCAAAATTGCACATGCATTTGCCAAGGCAATTTTTGATCAATTGTTTGTATTATTCCACATTCATGTAAAAATTATTTTATAATGGATGGCAAATTTGTTAAAAAAATACCATGACAAATTTGAATATGCATTTTGCCATGGAATTTTTTATCATTTTGTTTGTGTTTTTCACATACACGAAAAGAAATTATTACACAAAAGATGACAACTTTGGTAAACATACCATGGGAAATTTGAACATGCATTTGCCATGGCAACTTAATTAGGTGGAGCATGACATGTGTAGTTTATGGTTCATACCATTTTTTTAATATATGTATACACTCATGGCAATTTGCATATACAGAGCATGAAAATTATGACTAAAATGGCATGGTAATTTTGAATATTCATATGCCATGGCATTTTGTTTTCATGATTTTTGAATTTTTTTACATACACGACAAATTTATCATAAAGAACATGGCAATTGTAATTTATATACAATGGAAAATTTTACATTTTTAGAACATGGCTAATTTTACTATGTAGTATGGTACATTTACTTCTCTAGCCATGGCAAATTTTACTCAATTTTTACCATGGCAAATTTAAACTATTCTTCCATGGAAAAAATACTTTCATTCACATGGAATTTTTAAAAAAAAATGCCATGGAAAATTGTACTCTTTTTTTCATGGCAAAAATACTTTTATTCACATGTCAAATTTACTTTTTTTGCCGTGGCAAATTTTACTCTCTTTTTTCATGGCAAAATTTTCCATGGTAAATGCTGACTGGATATATAATTGTTATGTTGTAACATTGATGATTTGCCACCCCTCAACATAGAGATGTACCAGACTATTTTGTTGTGTGTCACAGATTCTGGAATTTTGTGTTTTTTCAACAAAAATAGGGGTATTTTATGATCTTTTGTCATGACATGCCCATTTTTTCGCCCAGTGCATCTTGTTTTATATCTTTTTTGGCCCAATTCTCTTTTTTATTTTTCTAGGCTATGTGGGCTTTTCATTAGTGATAGGGTTTTCCCTCATAAAAAAAGTTAGCGATAAGGTTTTCTCGATGGGTTCGGGCTGGGATGTTTTCAGATCGAACGAAATCGTTCGATCGATTCCCCATGTGCTGTTGAACGATTCGTTTGGGCTGAGGCATCTCCAGACCGAACGTTCAGCACATATCGATGTCCTAAAAGTACGTAATCTCTTTGTCTGGGTTTAGTGGGCACCTCGTATTTTGAGCCAGATTTTGGTATCTATATGACTAATAAAATATAAACTATATTCTACAAAAAGTATATTGCTGAACTTATATTTGAAAGAAATTTCCTACGATGTAATTTTTTGCATATTGTTTACATTTTATTAGTTAAATTGATATGTGAAATTTTGACCAAAATTAGAAGGGCCTGATAAACCCAAATGGAGTACCGGAGAAAGCTGGATGCGCGAAGATGACTTCTCAGAGGAGTCCCCCCCCCCTCACTACATGGCATACTGTACCCGGAGATTTGTAGGGATGCGTTTGATTACCTGCATCGTGTTTTCCCTTTTGCATACTTGTCTTAGTTGGGCCTAGCTGAGCATATGCAGGCAAAAAACCATCATTTGCATGTTGATTGATTCATGCATCCCCTCTTCCTACATCATAGCAACGCCTCTATGCACTGTGTTTGGTTGCTCGCATTGGTTGTGCTCATACTAATGCATGTTGTTTGGTTGCGTGCACGAGATATGATTAAGACTTAACAGCTACCCATAACACACGGTGCCATGGTGATTGCGATGAACAATGACGAGGACACTAGCAACTAGTGCGTTGCACCACGGTCGGACTCGGCGTCGGGGCCACCGTCCACCGACTCGGCCTCGCCCATGCAGAACACCGACCTCTTTGGGTCGACAAGCAAGCCTCCCGCCGCCATGGTGAATAGTCTCTGGAGCTCATCAATGGTCGATAGATACCAAGCAAGGAGGGGAACAACCATCAGCAGAAGAGGGTGGTGGACTGGCCGCCACCGACATGTACGACGCCGCCACACTCTTCTGCATGTCGGATACGCCCTGGTACGGCTCACCTCGTCACGCTCCTTCCCTCTGTCCCGCTCTTCTACATGTCCTTGAGCGCGGCAAAGGAGCGAAGGATGTTGAGCGCATGGCTCAGGAGCAGCAGAATGACACGGTCGCAGCCGTGGTCGATGGACACGACGATGGCTGACCGGAGCTGCTTCACGACGTGGAGGGAGGCCGGCATCTGCCCTCATGTTTCTGTGCCGACCATTATGTGCATGACGACGGTCTCGTCAGGCGCCGGCGATAGGAACTGTGGTGGCAAGGGGCTGAAGGGGTCGAAGGCGACGGTGGTGAAATCGAACGGCATGCCCAGCTCGGTGGCGAAGCGCGTCAGGCTCTCCGGTGTGAGCTCGGTCTCGTCGTGCAGCTATTGGCGCAACAGCTGCTCGGGCACTCCGCCTCCTTCGCTAAGGCACCTATGGCGGCGCCAAGCTGCATCTGTCCAAGGCCAGGAGCCGCCGCCCACACTGGTGGAGGATGACGCCGCGAGGAGGTCGAGAGGAACGACCAGGTGGAGGAGATTAAGGAGTACCATTAAAACAGATCACACATATGCATAAGTAGACTCCATGAAGAAGAACTAGATCTACTCGTCTATGATCATCGAAACAGAAATTGTGCAACACAAAAATCATGTGAAATTGTAAGGTGAAGCTACTGGTCAAAGGAAAATTCAAACGGCCGACCGTGCGCTACGAATTTGACAAATATCGTCTAAAATAGCTCCAAACATGAACACGAAATTGCGGTCAACGAAACTACGAACTAACTGATCGCAAAAGTGAAACCATAACATCGATGTGCATCTTTTTCATATAGAGCTTATCTTGAATCGAAGCACCGTTGTGTAGACTAGAAGGTTCAGGTGAAAGAAGATTAAAGAGCTTAGTGGAGGTAGAAGAAGAAACTACATACAGGGTGTACGCATCCTTGCATCCCCTCGTGCATCTGAACCCACTCATGTGCGCTCGATATGGCTCTCCTCAGCCTAGCTCGCTAGAAACAGTCGATTCGGTCGTTCCTACCTAGTCAGGCTGAGGAGTGCTTTAAGTTCCATGTTATGCAAGAATTTGATGCAGCCCAGGTAACCAAACGGATCACTTTCTTGCCGTGTGAGCCTTATTAGGGTGGATGCAGACTACCAAACACATCGTAAACTTGTAGAATTTTATGGCACCGCCATTTGCCAGAAGAAAGAAAATGAATGCAGCAGCCAGCAGGACACTCCAAAGCACTAGGAGGCTAAATTTCGTGTTTTGACCCTTTTTCCAAACCTATTCGAGATCTGACCCTAGTTTGAAAAAAATTCAAAATCTGACCCTTTTGCTACCTCCAGGGAACATGGCGGTAGGATACAATAGCCTACCACCAAGGACCCTGGCGGTAGGGTTGCATGCCCTACCGCCAAAATCCGTCTAAGTATTGAACACGGTGCGTGCTCGTGCCTACCGCCAAGCACCTTGTCGGTAGGGTTGTGTAGGCTACCACCAGCCCCTTTGGCGGTAGAGATGTTTCCTACCGCCATGGACTCTGGCGGTAGCAAAAGGACCAGATCTCGAAAAAAATTAACTTAAGGTCAAATCTTGAATAGGTTTCGAAAAAAGATCAAAACACGAAAATTTGCTGCACTAGGACAATTCGCCTCTCTCAGCCAACCCAAGCAGTCGCTGTAGGCATGCGGTACTGAAGTGACAAAACAGAGCACCTACGAGACCCGTCTCAATCATGCTAGCGCACACTCGACAGAACCATTTTGGCGGTGAAGCGGAGCATTCGAGCCCCGCTCGTCACCGTTGATCGGGCGCATGCCACACACGGTGCGTATCACCTTAGTAGTACTACTACGAGACTAGGAGCAGCGCATCGTTCACGTTTATCATGACCAGCGACCGGTCCAGAAGCTTCCGTGGCAATAATACAAGCTGGGATGAATGAAGCAGCTGGCTGGCGCATGTCATTTCGGTGGTGCAAAATGCAAAACCTGGGCCAACAAAAGGGTGGGGATTTAAGGTTCGAAGCACCTTGATTTGAGTTTAACCCAGGACAGCACAGCAGTCCATCGGATCAATCATTCACCGGAAGGGAGAGACCGCACACGTCTGGCCGTCTGGGTGCCCTCCATCCCTGTAGGCTGCACTGACCGGTCACTGCGATGCATAATTCGAATCTTGAAAGGAGAATGTACCACGGCTGCCGCGAGGCCAGCGGGCAGGTTCAGTGTAGCATGTGACGCGAGCCAAGTCCCCGCACCAGATCCAAACTTGTTGTCGTCTTCCTAGCAGCACACACGGTACGCCGTAACACCTGGGAATCCTGATTCGAACTGTGACGGAGGACGCCAAGGCGCCGTTACGTATGATGATATATATATATGTGCACAGTGTATTTATTTATAAACCTAGGGAGTACCACACAGTGTCAGGAGAAAGCGATCGAGCTGAATTTTCTCCGACGTTCTACGCATCGCAGCTGTTTCAAACAGCAATCAGGATGTCGCCTATCTGGGCTGTGCACCGCATCGGTGCATGCGCAGTGCCAAAGGGTCGCGTCGATCTGCATTGGAGACCGGCGCCATCCGTCCAACTGCGTCCAAGTTGGGGAGAAAGCAAAGGCGAGGTCGTACGGTCCGTGATGGTGGCGCGCGGGGATACAGCTGGCCATGATGCCCCATTACCATTGGGCGTGCCACGTTATTTTTTGCCTTTCTCTGTGCGACGTCCATGACCATGACTGACTCGTCGTCAATGTATATATCTCTCCGGTGTCCGGTGCTTAGCTATGGCTCGAGGGGATTAGCGACATTTTATAGTACAGTGGAGTAGCTGGCTGGTGATACAGCTTAGCCCAGTCCCAAGATAAGAGGGAATCGTCTTTTGGCCGTGCACCGGCAAAAGGTGCAAGTACAACAGGTGAAGGGGTCAAGGGGTGGCAAGCAGCTGGGGGAAGCTGATGGCCTGGGGGTGTAGTATACTAGATAAGATAATTAAGTGTGCACTTGTTCGATGGCTTGCTTCCCTCACCAATCAGGTGACCGACGGCTTGCTCGCCAATGGGGAGGGAGCAGCGTGGCAACCTTCTAGCTAGGAGTAGGTCTTCGCACGTCAGCTCGTACAATCCCATCCTAAAAAACACACACGGTGGATCCCGCTTCTACCAGCTAAAGTGTCGGTGAATTGTCTAAAGAATCTCACACAGTGACATCTATAGCTAGTGCTACCGTAGGACAACAAAAACGTCGTAGAAAAACTGCAAACTGATATAGTGAATTGACACGGAACGATTGGCAATCATCTAATGTTTGTCTTGAAGTTCCATTTTTAAATAGAGAAACAAAAAAAAAGACAAATCTGGTTGTGCGTGATTTGAAGATGAAGTTTTAAGGCTGTGTTAAATATACAATGTGTCAGTCTATACACACCCTCTATTTTGTATACAGGCCCACTTCGTTTTTCGTGTCAAAATTTGACTTATAATTTTGAACAACAAAATATGATTATATGTCATCAAACATGTATCACCCGAAAGTTTTTTGAAATGTGCGTCCAATGAATCACTTTTTATAGCATATAACTCTTTTTTTTTGTTGAATTAATGGTCAAATTTAGACGTACAAATATTTTTCCCCGGGTGATACAAATATGAAGTGGCATTGGATAAGGGAATTTTGGGAGTATATATATTTTTTAAGTTGAATTATTTTTATTGTGCTACCATATAATGGGAGGATGGTAGCCCCCTGCGGGCCATGGTATGGTATCTCTAGATTTAGTAGAATTGCCATCTATTTCACAAAATATATATTGTAGTTTATTGAAGAAACGACGTACATATATATTGTAGTCTATGTATGCGGATCTTATGGATTATGGACCTGTTTTTCACAGAAAACATGTACTCCCCGTGTTCCTAAATATAAGTCCTTTTAGAGATTCCAATATGGACTACATACGAGCAAAATGAGTGAATCTACACTCTAAAATATGTCTATATACTACATCTGTATGTAGGTCATATTGAAATCTCTAAAAAGACTTATATTTAGAAACGGAGGGAGTATTTGGAAAACAAAGATTCTTTCCAAGATCAAAGGTTTCATCTAATTTTTGCAGAGGGAGGTACCAAAGATAACATTGCTACGCGAAACTGGCATGGCATCACAAAATATTGTTCTTGTGATCAGGAGGAGCCAATTCATCATTTATTTTTGTCATGTCCGTTTACTACTGAGATCTGACGCACAGTTCATATTTCATATGATTTAGCACCACCAACGAGTATTTCAAATTTGATTGGAAAGTGGCTAGGTGGTATTCAACATGAGCTAAAGGGCCAAATCCCTGTGGGGTTTTGTGCCATTCTCGGGGCAGTATGTTACTGTCGGAATGATTGCGTCTTCAACACATCATCTTGATCTAGGCTTCAATCCATATGTTGTCATCCTTGTGGCGTGTGGATGTGTGGGCACTTATGGCCTCTGGGTGCAACGGGATTGGAAACGGTTGCGCAAGGTTTGTTCTACCGGTTTGGCTGGCGAGTCACACGTGGATTATGTGGACGAGCTATGTAATCTCGGGTTTGATTGCTTGTGGTCTTGTTTTCTGTTTATTTGTTTTACTATTGACTACTCTGTGAGCTGGATTTATTTCACATTAAATATTATGGTTGTGTGCATCATGTGATGCAGACGCCAGGGCACTCTCCTTTTTGAAAAAACAAAGTATATGATGTTTTTTGAACTTTTCTAGTGGGATTAGAAGCGTATGGCTCCACTATTATTCTACAACCTAGATGGAATACTACTATTGGTAGTTGAACCTCTTGTTCTTCAAGACCTGGCCAAACCCGTGAAGAAATGGCAATGCTTCGAAGGTAGGATGACGATCACGTCGCCTGTAGACAAGTTGTTGCATGGTATCTCATAACGAGGGACTGTGAGCAAATGATTCATCATAATGTTGTTTTGCAAAGTGGCAAAGCATCGCCATCATTTGAGTAGTGACCAAATGAGCCAAAAACTGAGTTGAAGGGGAGATTTTTAGAGCATTGTACTTTATATGAGCCATATATTACCATATATTCAATAATAATCCAAAAACCGACAAACTTGGGGTGGGAGAGGGACCAGCTAGCCAGAAGTAAGCTCTAGCGAGATAAGTTTTAGTGCTACAGAGCTCATGGTGTTAACGTGATACAGACATATGGTAGCACCACCAAAAGAGCTCTCAAAGTTGATTCTTTCAAAAAAAATCATCAAAAAACTTTTTTGATGTAGATTTTTTTAAACATAATGTAGTATACCGAAAAAATTCAATTCCATTCCAAACTTCAAAACATAACATAACAATTATTAGTAGAAATTAAAAGGTAAAATATATGTGATCCCCCTACACCAAGCAAACAATACATTTTCTAACAATATATGTTTAAAATAAGTTTGGACCTTGACTCTTTTGACATGATGGTTACACCTTATGAAGTGCTGTTAGAATTATTAAAGACTAATTACAATTTTTGTAGTGTTATCGCATGTAGCACGTTAGCACCGTGTGCCTTTGTAGCACTATCCAAATCCACCACAAATAAGGAAGCAGCGACCACAAAATCGGGTGCGTTTTGGATCTGTAGATGCCTAACGGATCCTCCATGACTTGAACGTGGGAAACCCTTGGAACAAAATTGCGTAGGGACTGGATAGAATGATAACGTTTCTTGATATGGGCGTCATCGATTCACATAATTCTCAAAACACCTGAATAAATATACAAGATTAGAATGGCATGCCCTCATAAATGTTGTAGAATTAAGAAACTATATAAATTTAGATGAAAGAGTGTTTGACACCACATAAAAGCATAGGAATTGCCTCGAGAGCTTTGAGTGTAAAGAATTCCTTGTGAAGAATTTCTAACGGCCTCTTCGCCTCTTAGATTTGTAGGAATATCAAAACGTGGGAATAGATAAAATACATGATTGAAATGACATCCCACTTGATAGGATTAGCAAGCCACGAGAACTACAAGAGAGGGTTTGATACCATAAAAAAACAAGGAATTGGGATTGAAATTTTCCTCCAAAACATAGTGCAATGCAATTCTTAGGAAAAGAATCCTAAGGATTTCAATCCTACATATCAAATTATGCACATAGGAAAATTCCTAAGGATTGAAATTCTCCAAAAAAAATCCTATGACTTTCCTTTGAATCAAAGGAGAGCCCTAAGGACTCCAATCATGGAAACCAAATGACCTACGTAAGAAAATTCCTAAGTACTATGTGGAAACCCTAAAAATTTGTAGAATTCTTTTATCAAAGATGCCCTAAATTTGTGGTGCATAAGAAAAAAAAATCAAACTAATCATTGAAACTTCACAGGAACGAACTCATTTTTCAAACAGACCCTTGTACACTCGTGTTTTCACACTTACTCAGATTTTCCATGTCACTTTATTTTCCTCAGATTTCCCATGTCACTTTCAGTGTAAACCGCGAATGGAAAAGCAGGGAACACGATCTCAACTAACAAGACTTCCTGGCCTCTTATGTCGGGTTATTTAGCAGGTTAGACCAAGCACCACGGCATAATTGGTTACCACGCGATTAAGCCGCGTCAAGAATGCCAATATACATCACCGGATTATTAAAGCGAACGAGCAGATCTTCTTGAATACCCACAAAATAAAGCAATGCTTCATAATCTAGTATATACTAATAGGGCCCATATGCAGGCTCAGAAATCGCGTCATCCTACACAGCACCTGTTTTGTCGCCTTCCCGCGCGATTATTATTCGCCGATATCAACGGCCGCCGTACATGCGCTGTACTCACTAAGAACACTTTCAGTTGCAAGAGAAATACACTATTTTTTGGTGCCAATTGACCCGGCGTCCTTCGACGCGGCTGCTGCAAACTTTGAAAGTCAGTACACTTGACTGTTTGACTAGGGGGACCGGTCGACGGACGTCTCCGTCGGTTCGTGCAACGGAACCACAAAAAAGCCGTCACGCGCCTGCCTTTTTTCTACTACTACTACCTTTCGCGCCAAACGTTGCCCTGTCCAAGACGCACCGCTGGAGCTTCAACTTTGAAGTTTGGCATAATTGTGTTCAGACGACCGGTGCAAAAGTGGCGCTCCTACCACTGGCACTAGCTCACCAGCACACCACAGTGCTGCTGCGTCGCCGGCGCGGAACTGTTTCGTTGCATTGTTCAGCTTTTGGAGGTCGAGTATGCTCTACAAGGTACTGTGCCGGCCGGACGACAACGATTACAATTGATTAATTAGGCGTCGCTCGTAGAGTACACCAACAGTGTCAACGTACAAACGCTGTGCGTTCGCTTTGAAGCCGCCCCTGGAGATTATTATGTACCTTCTGGGGATCCAACCAGTAACATCAGGGCCACGAATTCCCTTTCGTCCTTTGGATGGGCGATAAAGATAGCCGGCCCGCTATACGGACGGTCGCCGTAGTTTAAGTTCCGGAGAGCGGAGAGGATCTGCCCTATTCCGACGAAACCTTTTGGAAATGGAACGGAATGCGCCCCGAACATCTATCTTTAGACCTTCTGCGACCAATTGACCTGGAGGAGAAGCAATCGACCGTCTCTTCTAAAATAAAAATAGGCAACCATTTATCTAGGTCTAGATGTGAAAGGAATTCTGAACAGGGTGGATAAAGAAACAATAAAAGAGCTTCGCTTGACCAAGAGGGCAAAAGAGGATTAGCGCGTCCCCGGGGAGTTTAGATTACACTCATGCTTTGTTGTGGACCCCATTGACAGTCCATGTTATGTGAGCCTAACTTGCTTTTAGTGACGAGTAGTCCAAATGGCTGGTCCAATCATAGATACTGTTGCGCCTTGCATGGGCGCTGATTACAGTTGCACGGGTTTTATGGTCGGAAATATTCCCTCCGTTTTAAATTACTCGTTGTGGTTTTAGTTCAAATTTGAACTAACTTGAAACAGAGGGAGTAGAACTCAAAATTTGTGTTCTTGTGATAAACAATCTAAAAAGTTGTTGGATTTTTTCTCGTAAAATCCCATGAAGTTAGTGTTCCGCGAAACTCACTCAAAAATAGCATAACGTCTTTGCCACAAGAATATATGACCAATCATATTAAGTTGGGCATTGTGGCTCAAAGCTCAATAGCCATACATATTCTTCATAAAGCTTGTGTGCATATGTTTAGTTTTAATGGTAAGAATATATCTAAAAAACAGAGGACGAGGATGCAACGCCAGGCGGCGTTCGCCAAGGCCCACGTGGCGCCGTCCTGCGTGCTTGTGGACTCCGTGCGAAGGCTTGGGTCTTCAACCGATCCAATTCCATTGTCAAGTGCCCATCGTTGGCGCCTGCTCAACACCCGACTCCTTCAAAAGGGGTTGGCGGAGTCACTTGTTTTTATTTGGTAAATTTTAGCATGGTCCATCTTACCTCTCCTTTTCACATGAGAGGTAAGAGTACATAATAGATTTGAGCCATTGATTTTATTAAGTAGTGGTTTGATTAACTCTTACCTTTTTAACTCTCATGTGAAAAAAGGGTAAGAGGGAGCATGTTAAAATTACTCGTTTAATTTTGTTCGTGTTTGCATGTAAACTATCAAACTTGCTTATATTTCATTCTTATTCGTGTTTGGTCCATTTGAACTCCACATACATTTGGTGATCCATGTTGTATGAGCTCCTCCCGCTCAGATGTCTACGGACACGTCCATATACATTTGTGAGCGAAAATTTGATGATGGATACTCCGCGGCTGTGCTGGCTTTGGTATGAATGAACGGAGCCTCATAAGCTTTGGGTGGGTTTTCGCAATCCTTGCACCGAGGATGACCGCCAGTTTTTCTACGTGTGACGATATAACTTGTATTAATCTCAGATCTGTAGCTAATTCTCCATGAATGTATGCACAAGCTCACGCACGCCACACACTAGCCATGGTCGAAGCCACCAACTCCTTTCCCAATCCCCACGCAACGCGCACACACACACACGCGTGCGCATATATCAGCGTACACCTACACCCTTAACGGGCCCAGTCTGGGCCTGCAAGCCACTGGGGGATTCGTCGATCGCGAGTGGGCCACGCGGCTGCCAGCCCACGAGTCGAGTCCTCGTCACCTCGCGCTTCTGGATGACTGGCTCTGTCCTTGTGGGCGCTGACATCCCCCTCTCCTTCAGAACCAGCTTGACCCCAAGCCGGGGCTCGCGGAAACAACTGGCGAAGCGAGTCCTTGTCCTCCCAGGTTGTTGTAGTTGCATCTCCACCACTCCACTGGATCAAGGCTTGAGCCACGGAACGATTGTCCGATCGCCGGATGCGCTCCTGCAGGATCTTGACAGGAACTTGGAGATGAGCATTAGCACAAGGGAGCGAATCAAGTACCTCGTACTATGGTTGCACAAAGCGCTTCAGTTGCAAGACATGGAAGACGGGGTGGATCCTACTAGTTGCTGGCAATTGCAACCGGTAAGCCACCTCTCCAATTTTCTCCAGAATAAGGAAAGGCCCAAAGTACTTGAATGCAAGTTTGTGATTTGCCTGGTGCGCCACTGACGATTGCACATACGGCTGGAGCTTGAGAAACACCTTGTCACCCACCTCAAATGTCCTCTCCGTGCGATGTTTGTCAGCCTGGCATTTCATTCGTTGTTGAACTCGCAACAAGTGTTGACGACCCGATTGTTGCACAACGTCCCTGGCTTCCAACCACTGCTGCAAATCAACCGGAGCAACAGTATCTGAAGCTGATATCCCAAAATACCTGGGGCTATGTCCATAAAGAATTTCAAACGGTGATTTGTTGAGAGCAGAATGCCAGTTTGTATTGTACCAGAACTCACACATGGGAAGCCATTTGGACCACTTGTTGGGGTGGGTACTGATAAAGCATCTCAGGAAACACTCAACCTGTTGATTCACTCGTTCGGTCTGGCCGTCAGTCTCCGGATGGTATGCAGTGCTCATGTTAAGGACAGCTCCAGTTCTCCTGACCAAATTTTGCCAAAAATTGCTGGTAAAGACAGGGTCTCGGTCTAACACAATGTACAGAGACATGCCATGAAGCTTATAGACATTGTCTAGGAAAAGATCAGCAATTTTCTGGGCCGTGTAGGGGTGTTTGACAGGAACAAAGTGGCCATACTTTGTAAATTTGTTGATGATGACCATAATACAGTCAAACTGGCCTGAAGGAGGTAATCCTGAGATAAAGTCCATTGTCACCGTTGCCTGGGCCTTGGCAGGTACTGGCAATGGTGATAGCAGTCCCGGGTAAGCTACACGCTCAGGCTTCGCTTGCTGACACACTAAGCAAGATTGCACAAACTGCTGAATGACCTTCTTCATTCCAACCCACTTAAAGAGAGCACGAATTCTCTTATACGTAATTGGGAAACTAGAGTGCCCTCCCAAAGGTGTGTTATGAAAAGCTTGGCAAATTCTGATATGCAAGGTACTGTCACTACCCACCCAGATGCAACCTTTGTACCTTATTAACCCATTAACCAGCTGGAATTTATCCTTGGAGCCCAGTTGCAGGGTCAGTTGGCACAGTAAGTCTTGTGCTTTAGGATCATTTGTGTAACTCCTGACAACTTCATCTAGCCAACTGGGTTGAGCACCTGATATTGTTAGCAGCTGAGAATCTGCATGAGGCCTTCTAGAGAGAGCATCTGCTGCTGAATTGTTAGATCCTTTCTTATACATGATCTTATAATTGAGGCCCATCATTTTGGTGAGTGCTTTTTGTTGCCAAGGGGTGTGTAATCTTTGATCAGACAGATGAACCAAGCTCTTTTGATCTGTCTTGATAATGAACTCCTGAAATTGCAAGTATGGTCTCCATTGCTCAATAGCTAGTAATATGGCCATGTATTCCTTCTCATATACAGAAAGACCTTTGTTCTTAGGACCTAGGGCTCTGCTGACAAATGCAATTGGATGATCCTGCTGCATGAGAACAGCCCCAATACCAACTTCACATGCATCTGTTTCCACCACAAACTGCTTGGAGTAATCTGGAAGAGCCAAGACAGGAGCATGAATCATAGCTTGCTTCAGTGTTTGGAAAGCTAATTCGGTGGCAGGAGTCCACACAAATAAAGCCCCCTTTTTCAACAATTCAGTCAAGGGTCTACTAATCACACCATAGTTTTTGATAAACTTTCTGTAGTACCCAGTTAAGCCCAAAAATCCTCTGACCTGCTTCACATCAGTAGGAGTTGGCCAGTTCTTAACAACTATGATTTTACTGGCATTAGTGGAAACCCCCTTGTCACTTATGACATGACCAAGGTAAGCAATCTCTTGCTTGGCAAAATCACACTTACTGAGTTTCACCTTTCATTGTTTCTCTAGAAGAATGCCCAATACCTTGTCCAGGTGTAGGAGATGTTGCTTGAAGGTTTTGCTGAAAACTAGGATATCATCAAAGAAACATACAGCACAGGGGCTCACCTCTCAGGACTGGAGCTAGATCTGTGTTCATTGCCCCTTGAAATGTATTGGGAGCTCCAGTCAGCCCCATGGCCACAACAGTGAATTCATAGTGATCAGTGTGTGTCTGGAAGGCAGTTTTAAACTCTTCTCCTGGTGCAAGTCTGATCTGATGGTATCCTGCTCTGAGGTCCAATTTAGAAAACCAACGAGCACCAACAAGTTCATCTAGGAGCTCATCAATAACATGAATAGGATATTTGCTTTTCATTGTGAGTGCATTGACATGTCTGAAGTCTATGACCAATCTCCAAGCTCCTTCTTCCTTCTTTTTGACCATTAGTGTTGGAGAAGAGAAAGGGTTGTTACTCACTTGAATTAACCCTCCCTGCAACATTTCTGCTACCTGCTTTTCCATTTCAATTTTCAGGTGAGGAGCAATTATGTATGGTCGAATTGACACCGGCTGAGCTCCAGGTATCAGTGGAATACTGTGGTCATATTGTCTTCTGGGAGGTAAACTAGTTGGTGGAACAAAAACCTCAGCATACTTGTCCAATAGAGCTTGTATCTTAGGTAACTGCTCACTGTTTCCAGCAGTGCTGTTTTGAAAAATTGCCATGACAGTGAATGCACACTCTTCAGGTAATTCTCCTTGTAGGGTAACAGTACTGCCCTTATATTGGAAGGAGAGCCATTTTTGTTCCCAATCGATGTACATTGGACTATGCTTGGCTAGCCAGTCGAGGCCCAGAATACCATCATAGCCCCCCCAAGAGTTAGGATTCTGAAATCATGCACAAAGTTTTGTCTATGACAACTCCATTGGCAGTGTTTAGCTTGCTGTGTACAGGTCAACTTCCCGCCTCCTGCAACCTTGACAGAGACAACCTTAATTGTAGTTACTGTTGGAAGCACATGCTGATGAGAACTGTCCAAGAATGAGTGAGTGCTTCCAGAGTCAACTAGGAACCTGAGCTCAACACCCTGTAAAAGTACTGGTAAGGTGAGGGACAACTTCGACGCACTGTTGCTTACAGCAGCTGCTGATAGCATCATCAAATTGTCAGTATCACTGTCAGATTCATCGAGAGAGGTAACAGGGCTTTGTAGTTGCTCAATGTGTTCCTGAACAACTTGTAATTGTATAGTAGACTTGCACTGATGGTCCTTGGACCATTTTTCACCACAAATGAAGCACAACCCTTTTGCTTTTCTGAAATTCCTCAAGGATACCCACTTATCTTCAGTTGTTGCTGGCCTTTGAGTATCAGCTGGCCGTCGCTCCTCTGCAACTTTGGACTTATAAGCATACTGTCTGGCTGATGCAGAACTCCTTTTGGTCATAGGACTGGCTTGATGGTATGACACTTCTCCCAACTCTTCGTGTAGCAAAGCCAGTTCATATGCAGTGTCCAAATCTCTGGGTTTTTGCATTGCGATGGCCATACGGACTCCTGGTTTCACCCCATCAATAAACCTGGTGGTATAATGCAGTGGGTCGGGATTGATCTCATAAGCAGTGAGTTGGTCATACAGTTCAGAGAAATTGATCTACATATTCTTCGACAGTTCCAGTCTGACCGATTCTGAACATTTTCCTCAGCAAATTCTGGTTTTGGTTGCGGCCAAATCTCGATTGCAGGAGATTGCAAAATTCAGTCCACTGTAACCCCGCTGTTCTCCTCTGTACAGACTCCAACCAGTGAGCAGCTGCCCCCTCGAATTGAGTTGTGGCATACGAAATCCACCGGCTGTGGTGCGTGCCCCATAGCTTGAAATAGTCCTCGCATCTCGCTTGCCACAATCTGGGATTTGAGCCATCGAAACGCGGCAGCTCAACTCTAGGGCCTGAACTATACTGCTCACCTTGATCCAGTGTGATGAGATCACGAGGAGACTGAAACTCGCGAGGAGAGGGTAATTCACGCCCGTTCCTGGCCGGAGGTGGAACGTAGATGCTGTGAGCTTTGGACTTATTGAACCTGTCTGCTCCAAGAGGATCAGGAAGAAGCATGTCCCGGCCTTCTCCGACGTCTCTGCTTGATGAGAGAGGCCTTCCAATCCGCCCGTCGCCGTCGGCCTTGTCCCCTCGCTCCAATTCCACGCGAATCTGGTCGATGTCGAGTAGGAGCTCGGAGCGGGCACCGTCAACGCGTGCCGTGATAAGACCATCCAAAGTTTTGGTCGAGTCCTGGAGCAATTTGGTCATGGATTTGAGGAGATATTCGCTGTGTACCTTGAGGCGCTGATCGAGATCGTCGGTGATGGAGGATTTGACGAGCTCGTGCATGTTGCAGCCCTCTGCTGACAAACCCTCCATGGCCTGCCGCCGTCGCAAATTGCTGAATCTAGTGCAGTGTGGGTGGTGGGGAATCTCCAGGATGGAACGGCTCTGATGCCAGATGTGAGGATATAACTTGTATTGATCTCAGATCTGTAGCTAATTCTCCATGAATGTATGCACAAGCTCACGCACGCCACACACTGGCCATGGCCGAAGCCACCAACTCCTTTCCCAATCCCCACACAACGCACACACACACACACACGCATATACAGCATACACCCTTAACGGGCCTAGTCTGGGCTTGCAAGCCACTGGGGGATTCGTCGATCGCGAGTGGGCCGCGCGGCTGCCAGCCCACGAGTCGAGTCCTTGTCACCTCGCGCTTCTGGATGACTGGCTCTGTCCTTGTGGGCGCTGACACTACGCCTCTACCACCATCATTGTGGGTGATGGCACTAGAACACCGTTTTGGGATGCCCCCTAGCTTCTTGGTCGCAAGCACAAGGATATTGCGCCGTTAATCTATGAGGCATCAAGATGGAAGATTTGGAATGTGTGAGAGCCTCTTAGAGGGAATGCGTGAATCTTCAAAATCCACCACAACACCGCTATCTCCGGCAACCACATTCAGGGATTTTTCACTCTTTAGATGCTTGTGCACAACCTCCACCTTGATGAACAAGCCGAAGATGAAATTGTTTGGAAACACGCGAATGATGGAATCTACACGGCGGCCACCGCATACAAAGCTCAATTTCTTGGCTTGACCCTCCCCCCATGGACCGCATAGTCTCGAAGGTTTTGGCTCCTCCCAACGTTAAATTCTTTGCCTGATTGGCATTGCGAGATAGGACTTGGACCGCTGATCGCTTGGAGATACGTGGGTAGCCAAATTGGGGCCTTTGCCCTCTTTGCAAGAGGGAGCAGCAAACGGGTGCTCACCTTTTCTTCAAGTGTCGGTATACGATTAGGCTTTGGAGAGCCATCATCGAGAAGATTGGCTTATATCACATGGATACATCCACATGGCACCTTCATGAAACCGTCAACGAGTGGTGGGACAAGAGAACCGACAGTACCAATCCTAATTGGCATGCTATGGCCTTCCTCACCATGCTTGTCTCCTGGATTTGAAATGAAAGAAATGTTAGAGTGTTCGGCCACAAGTGCATGGCACCACCTATTATCCTTTCCACCATCCTAGAGGAGGTCAAGCTTTGGGTTACCGCGGGCGCTATGAGACTAGGGAATTTGTTGTTGGGCGAGTAATTGTCATGCTGCTTTTGTGGGTGTGTTGTAAAACTCTAAACTCTATTCTGTTCTTATTTAATGGACGAGGCAAATCTTTTGTCTTTGTTTTAAAAAAAATTGATGATCCGCCTTGAAACTGCTCAGCAACACAATCTTATAGTTTCTTTTACTATTATTTTTAAGATTTTATCTGCTGAACCGAGGCCAAGGCAGAGTTTTTTTTTTTTTTGAAGTGCAGGCAAAGGCAGAGTCTTCCCGGGACATGGTTAGACGATCGATTACGGATGCCGGAAAATATCAAGGGAGAAAAATTAGTAGATGAAGCGGCACGCACGGACGGAAGGCAGCTTGCAATGCTCGTGACTTCCGCACGACGGACAAATCGTCCCGCCCCAACTACCTGCGTTCGCCATCACTTTCGGGCTATGAAACTTGAAAGCAAAAGGATCCAAGAACCTTCGTGCAACCATCCATTTTCCTTTCTTTTTACCGGGACAGGCCAGCACGACTCATCACATCTCGCAAGTTGCAAGGCCCCTCTTCGTCCTCATCTCGTTCCACAAGAAAGCGCGCGAGCAAAGTAGAAAAAGCTCCCGCGCCTTCTTTTGGCCGGGGATTTCACTGCTACTCCTCCACTCCCGGGCGTCCACTCTCAAACGTTGGCAAACAATGACAGAATACTCCTACTAACACGCAGTTGATCACGTAGTATCATATTAAGACCTGAATATTTATCACGTTTAATTAAGCTTCTACGTTAGTTAGTAGATACAATAATGAAAAAGTCGTACGCATCGTAGATGATACTCCTAGCCTATTACCTTTAAATATATGTAAGGATTTTGTTTTTCTGTGATAAAACTTTTGATATGTTCATTATCTGCCATGGCAGTACAAAGAACAATAAAAATATATTTTAAAAAATCATGTCTGTAGAACACCTAGTGATGACTACAAGCACTAGAGCGAGCCGAATTCGCGCTGTCGTCATCACCCCTCCCTCACCAGAGTCGGGTCAAACTTGTTGTAGTAGAAAGTTGTGAAGTCGTTGTGTTAATGCCCACAGGACGAGCAACCAAAACAACAACCATCGCCGTTGAAGAAAAGTACATATTGAAAGAATCCAAACTGTTGAGAGACGAACAAAAATGAACAAAGGATGGATCCAAGTAGAACCATCGAAGATCAACACCGATCGAATCCCACGAGATTCGTCAGAGAAACACCTCCGCATGCCCTCCGACGACTCTAGATGGATCGTCGAAACGGGGGCTAGGCGAAAAGAACCCTAATCCATATTCAGGAAGCCAACACCGCCTCGTCTTTCTGAGCAAGATACAAACCATAAACGAACTCACAAAAATACCTAACAACAGAGCAAGATCCCCCGTCTGCAGAGATGTGGTCCACCACGTCTTCATAGCCCTAGGGCCACAAGAGATGAGGCGGACCAACACCAACACCGGTGAGAGTCAGAGGAACTCTAAACATTTTTCTTGGAGAGGAGGTGGTTATACAAGGATTATTTCGTATAATTATGTTAGGGCATCTCCAAGGGAGACCTGTAAAACACCGGTATATATTCGCCTGAACACATTTGTTCACTTTTGCAATCCAAGGGGACCTATATCAGTCCGTGAAGCTGTCCGGACGTCCAAATTCTGGTATTTTGGAAACAATAGTAGGGGAGCTTTGACGGAGTCCGTACTTGCAATTGACCAATCACATGCATAGTCTCTCTCTTCTCTCTCTTCTCCCATCCGCACATGCATGGTCTCCCTCTTCTGTCTCTCCTCTCAACCCACAAATATTCCATCACATGCATGGACCCCACCTACTTTTTCTATTCCCGGCCGGATACTTTGCGATTAGCGTTGGATTGCTCTCTCCCGTATCATGTCTGCGAACCACATCCGGACATAAAAACGAACATATACCAGAGAAATTTACATATCAGCGTTGGAGATGCCCTTATATCGAGCTAAAATTGAGCGAGCTAGTTTTGTCTCAAGATCACCTAGTTTCATGATCGAGCTAGATAAAGTGCTCATACTTGACTCGTTTCTTTTCGATTTGATCTGGAGGCGAGTCAAAAGACGAGTAAATCTTGAGTGGCTCACGACCCTGGAGCGTTTATTGTAGCTCTACTCCCTGCATGCCATGAGTGTACAATTTCATAGCGATACACCGAAGAGATATATTACAACCTTACCATGTGCCCTAAAAATGCAACCGAAAGTAATATTGGATGCTTAAGGATAATATTTTGATATCCATGCGAGCGAAGAGGAGTTGAGAAGTTTAACAAGATTACATGCATGAGCGAACCAAGGAATATTTGAGTTAAAAATCATTAATTACAACAATGATTAATCTACATCAAATTTATGACAACATAAAAGGACCTGCATATATTTTTCTTTAAATTCTTTGTACGGAATCTTGAAAATGTGATACCGATTTATTAAATTTCAAATTTATTCCCCCGTCTCTGCTGGGCTGAAGAGTAGCTCTTCGTCTTTGCATGGGCCTCTCCGGCCCAGAATACGATTAATCCGGCATGAGCTACATGAGCTCCAAGCAGTTTACCGGACAAATTGATAAGTCTGACATTCCCAGCCCACCAAGCAAAGCCGGTGGTTTCTTGGTCACGACCATAACATATCCAACTCTTCTTGGTTCAGGGTTTTCCGTTTCCGAAGACTAGTAAAATAGGCGGATTCTAGAACCCCAAGGATTCAACGGTATATGGATATGGAAAATATAAGATTTCCGATCCTAGCGGGAAAAGGCGGGGAAATTAAAATTCAAAGTTTTCGAGATCTTTAAAAAAGTGGATTAATCGGACGAGGACAAAGAGAAAGTCCCATTCTACATGTCAATACTGACAACAATGAAATTTCTAGTAAAAGGAAAATCCGTCGACTTTATAAGTTGTGAGGGTTCAAGTCCCTCTATCCCCAAATCCTCTTTTATTCCCTATCGAATCGGGATTCACTAAGACAGAAATAAAGCATTGGGTCGAACTCTTCTTTGGTGTTAAGGTGGTAGCTGTGAATAGCCATCGACTACCTGGAAAAGGTAGAAGAATAGGACCTATTCTGGGCCATGCTGCGGTTATAATTGATCAACAAGGCAATCCAAAAGGAACTCGAGTTTTTGGCGTGATTGCCGAGGAATTGAGAGAATTGAATTTTACCAAAATAGTTTCATTAGCTCCTGAAGTATTATAAATACTAGTAGGCGAAATTGAGACTTAGATTTTTTTTATTTTGACCTGATTGAAATTAAGTGGATGCAATGAAAAAAGAAATTGAATTAGACTACTTAACTATTTCAATCTACTAATCTATTCTATGTAGATTCAAAGATAATATAATAGAAAGAATCTAAAGTGTCGTAGAAAAAACTATATGTAGTTCTTTCTATCACACTTTAAGATTCTGGATGAGATTCCATGGATAGAGAGCCAGTTCCAATAGACTTATGGAATGTTCCCGTTCATGTGCATCCAGCAGGAATTGAACCCGCAATTTTACCAATTATGAGTTGGGCGCTTTAACCATTCAGCCACCTTTTCGTCCATGCATGGGCTGAAGATCTCTCTTCGTTCCTACAATGGACGAAGTACACTGCCACACGCAAAAAATCACACCCATTTGATATGGAGCTTTCCTTGCCAAATGGTCACGCAAATTGGACTGTATTGATGATAAAAATCCATTCAGCCAAAAAATAGTTTGAACTGTACATGGTGGAGAATGAATTTTGCCGATTAGTCTATACCGACCGTCGCAAGACTATGCGGCGCTCAGTGAGAAATATCCTAGTTACTCTCACACATCTACGCATCTATATGTTGCCCACCTCATAGACATTGCACGTCATCCTATTCTTGTCACTGTCCCAGCAGACCATGACCCTTGCCATCCGCGGACGTGAACCAGCTGTTGTCAATTCCGAAATAGAGGGGTAATGTCTAGGATGTTGGTGGCATCTAAAAGAGTACATGTATGCAATTATTTGGAAAATCTCTCGCTGGCGTGATGTAGTCTTGCGGTGGCCAGTGTTGATTGAGATGCGAAATTCGCCCTCTACAATGCACAGTTTAAGTCGTTCTTCATATGAAAGGATTCTACTCGTCTATGCGATCCTGGTGACATGAAGATTTGACTGGGAGGACCTGTGGTTTATAGAACAGGGTGCATGTCCACTCTTTGCGAGTTACACGGAACAAAACCCGCCCTTGGGCTTTCATGGGGAGGAAGGCTCACTCTTCGGCCTTGCTGAGAATGAATAGTGATCTTCAACACAAAGAAGACAAAAAAAGGCTTCTTCAGCCCACGCAAAGATGAATAGTCACTCTTCGGCCTAGTAGAGACGACTTGGTCAGATTTAAAGTTTACTAAATCAGTACTGTAGTTTTGAATTTTCGTAAAACAAAATAATACTCACTTCAATCCATATTAATTGACGCGGCTTTCATACAACTTTGCTGCATCAGTTAGTATGGAATCGGTGGGAGTGTTATTTTCTCTATACAGTTAGGCCCAGTTCTTTTGCAAGATTCTTCCAGAATCGGAGCCCTCCCCAGCTTCTTCTAGAATTTTCAAGTCTCATTTGTTTTACAATCCTATCTAATTAGAGTCTAATTAATTAGTATTGTAAAAAGAATGGGGCTCAAAGATTCTGGGAGAAGCTGAGAAAGCGTTAAATTCTGGGGCCATCTTGCCCACCAAATTAGCCAATTAGGTCAATCCAAAGATTCATGTTGTCCACACGGTGAGCGCTTAGTATGTTTAGCATGCGGTTAATATTATATTTAAAAAAAAATCAATGCCAACGATTTTTTTGAGAATCTATCAATGCCAGCACTAATTATAGATTTATAGCGCATAAATAACATCCCACCTAATATCTGTGTGCAACTAATATACTGCCTAATATTTTTTAAATGCCAGCGATTTTTTGAGAATGTCAGTTAATATCATTCAAAATATCAATGCCTGTGATTTTTGAGAATCTATCCAAAATATCTGTGTGCAACTGGTATACATTGCCTAATTTTTTTAACTGCCTAATATTAACATCATGCATTCTACTATGCACTCTATGCATCTAGGCGGAAAGAGCACTTAAGGATCAACGTGTGCATCTAGGGTACGGGTACATGCACCGGGGTTGGGACGAACGGTACACGCACCCGTACGCGCGCCCGTTTCCGTTGCCAACATGCAGTGCACCGACCGTTGAGGGCACACCAGTTGGGGGATCAGGAGGCGGGCGGACCACCCGCGCGTCAGACGGGCCACGCGCGGTGACACCCGGCCCGGCGGCGGGCGGGCGGGCGGGCCAGTCAGTCACACCGACTCGCGGGGCTGGCCGGGACTGGGAGTCGGTCATCGGGTCCGGGTCGCGCGCACGACACACCGGCGACGCCGCGCCACCCAACCCCAACCGGACGCACGCTAGCGCTGCCACCCCCACCCAGCCGGATCCTTCCCCGCCCCGCTCCTTCGCTTTTATATAAGCCGGCCTCGCCCCGTCTCGGCCTCCCCACGCCTGCCACCACCACCAGCACACCGTCGTCCTCACACTTGCCTCTCATCCTCCCTGCCGAGGCCGCAGCGGTCAGCAGGCGGCGCGGACGCTTCTCCTTGGCAAGGCCAGGCAAGCGACAGGCATGGGCTTCCCGGTCGGCTACTCCGAGCTGCTGCTCCCCAAGCAGCTGCTCCACCTCCTCCTCCTGCTCGGCTACCTCCGCCGCTTCCTCCTCTGGGCCTTCGACGCCGTCGGCCTCGGCGACCTGCTGGATCTCGGGGACGAGCACCTGCCGCAGGACCACGCGCGCGCCGACCACGCCGCCGCGGCGGCGCAGCTGCTGCAGCACCGGCGGCCCGAGTTCCGGCCCGTCACGGCCATGGTCATCGAGGAGGTGCTCCCCGTGGTGCGGTTCGACGAGCTGGAGGCCGCGGCGTGCGTCGACGGGGACTGCGCCGTGTGCCTCAGCGGCATCGGCGGCGGCGACGAGGTGCGGCGGCTCAGCAACTGCCGCCACGCCTTCCACCGGGGCTGCCTGGACCGCTGGATGGAGCACGACCAGCGCACCTGCCCGCTCTGCCGCGCGCCGCTCATCCCCGACGAGATGGCCGGCGCGCTCTGGGCCGCCGCCGCCGGCGTGCCCGACGCCTCCGACTTCGACTTCTTCTACCTGGGCGCCGCCTCGGCGCCGGCCACCCCGACGCTGCTGCGGCCGCACGAGCTGCTGCTCACCGGCCTCGGCGGCTACCAGTGAGCCCGCCCCCGATTCGGTCCAGGCAATCGGCCGCCGCCGCCCCGAATGCGCAATTTTACAGGACTGAATTGGTCTCCGCGTCCGGACGCCGGCGAGCTGCCTGGCCCCAGCCGTGTACATAGGGCGAAATGAGTAAAGTAACCGCCCCGAAAAGGGCTAGGAGATTAGATTCTTGTTATGTATAGCTAGATTCCATCTTCCAAGTTTGCGGAGCTGTGGATCTTTCTTTCTTCTGCCAATTAAATTTGTTGATGAGTTAGGCGTTCCGGGTGCAAAATTTGGGTCCCTTTGCTCCTTCTCTTTCCCCGCGTTGGTCAGGCCGTTCAGCCGCTCGGCTTTTCGTTGCATATACTAGTGCAAATTTAGAAAGGCTTCATCAAATCCCCCCGCTGAGCGTACAAATTTAGGAAGGATTCTACATCAGCTGAGGATTTCTGAAACCATATGCATCCTGGCAAGTGGCAGGAAATTTAGGCCCCGACAGTACAGCCGCAGCCTTCCCTTGATTGGATCTACTAGTAGTACCGTTGTTATTGCTACTCCTACAACTGCTGACACTGAAACCAATGCAGTAGGGCAGTGGAAGAATGTTCTGGAATGGTAGTAAATTAGGTGAAAATGAACATATTTGGCCCTTCTTCGAAACTTACAATACAAAATACTACTCCATCCGATTTCTAAATATAAGACATTCTACAGATTTCAATACGAACTACATACAGATATATATAGACATGCTTTAGAGGATAGATTCACCCACTTTGCTCCGTATGTAGTTTCTTATTAAAATCTCTAAAAAAACTTATATTTAAATATGAAGGGAGTATTTTGGATCTGATTTTTTTCAACAGACGTAGCCTTTGCACGATGCCCTGACTAGGGCGCCTGCTAGATTAGCATGACGCCCCGGGCTAAGCCGTCGTGTTATATCTAGGTCGACGCCTCAGTCCCAGACGTTATGAAAAATGATTTTTGTGAAATATTTTAATATTGAATTCATTTTGTGCCGAAGTTTCTAAAAAGGATAAAATCTGTCCACTTTCACACAAATTGGTAGCACGGCTAGTATAATTTCTCGTAAACAGGTTAACTGAAAAAATCAGATGCCCGAGAGGCAAAAATTCCAGAAATTTTTGGTGTTTTGACCTTTTTATGAAAGTTGAGCGAGATGTGACCTTGGTTCAATTTTTTTTAAAGATCTGACCTTTTTCTATCGTTAGGATCGATGACGGTATGGTATAACTGCCTACCGCTGAGACCCTTGGCGATAGGGTCGTACGCCCTGCAACAACAACAACAACAACAACAACAACAAAGCTTTTAGTCCCAAACACGTTGGTGGGTTAGAGGTGAAATCCATACGATCTCGCGACCAACTCATGATTCTGGCACATGGATAGCAAGTTTCCACACACCCCTGTCCACAGGTGGTTCTTTGGTGTTACTTCAATCCTTCTGATCTCTTTTTACGGACTCCTGCTATATCAAATTTGGCCTACCCCGACCTCTCTTGACATTATCCATGCGCTTTAGCCATCCGCTATGCACTGGGGCTTCTCGAGGCCTGCGCTGAATATGACAAACCATCTCAGACGATGGGGGACAAGCTTCTCTTTAATTGGTGCTACCCCAACTCTATCTCGTATATCATCATTCGGCCTCAGTCCTTTCTCGTGTGGCCACACACCCATTTGAACATACGCATCTCCGCCACGCCGAACTGTTGACCCTTTTTCTATCGTCGGGTCGATGACGGTAGGGTATAACTTCCTACCGCCGAGGCCCTTGGCGGTAGGGTCGCACGCATTACAAACAACAATAACAAACCCTTTAGTCCCAAACAAGTTGGGGTAGGCTAGAGGTGAAACCGATACGATCTCACGGCCAACTCATGATTCTGGCACATGGATATCAAGTTTCCACACACTCCTGTCCATAGCTAGTTCTTTGATGATACTTGAATCCTTCAGATCTCTCTTTATGGACTCCTCCGATGTCAAATTCAGTCTATCCCGACCTCACTTGACATTATCTGCACACTTTAGCCGTTCGCTATGCACTGGAGCTTCTGGAGGCCTGCGCTGAATATGCCCAATCCATCACAGACGATGTTGGACAAGCTTCTCTTCAATTGGTGCTACCCCAACTCTATCTCGTGTATCATCATTCCGGACTCGGTCCTTCCTCATATGGCTACGCATCCATCTCAATATGCGCATCTCCACCACACCTAACTGCCTTTTAGTCGGCCAACACTCAGCGTCATACAATATTGTGGGTCGAACCGACATTGTGTAGAACTTGCCTTTTAGCTTTTGTGGCACTGTCTTGTCAGAGAGAATGCAAGAACCTCGGCTTTACTTTATCCATCCGACTTTGATGCAATAGTTCACATCTTCATCAATACCCCCATCCTTCTGCAACATTGACACCAAATATCGAAAGGTGTCCTTCTGAGGCATCACCTGCCCCTCAAGGCTAACCCCCTCCTCCTCGTGCCTAGTAGTACTGAAACCGCACCTCGTATACTCGGTTTTAGTTCTACTAAGCCTAAAACATTTCGATTCCATAGTTTGTCTCCATAACTCTAACTTTCTATTGACCCCGTCCGACTATCGTCAACTAGCACCACATCATCAGCAAAGAGCATACATCATGGGATATCTCCTTGTATATCCCTTGTGACATCATCCATCACTGAGGCAAAAAGATAAGGGCTGAAAGCTGACCCCTGATGCAGTCATATCTTAATCGGGAAGTCATTAGTGTCAACATTACTTGTTCTAACACTTGTCACAACATTATTATACATGTCCTTAATGAGGGTAATGTACTTTGCTGGGACTTTAAGTTTCTCCAAAGCCCATCACATGACATTCCGCCGTATTTTATCATACGCCTTCTCCAAGTCAATGAACATCATATATAAGTCCTTTGCTCCCTGTATCTCTCCATAAGTTGTCGTATCAAGAAAATGGCTTCCATGGTTGACCACCCAGGCATAAAACTAAACTGTTTTTTGGTCACGCTTGTCATTCTTCTTAAACGATGCTCAATGCCTCTCTCCCATAGCTTCATTTTATGGCTCATCGACTTAATTTCACGGTAATTAGTACAACTCTAAACATTCTCCCTGTTCTTGAAGATTGGTACTAATATACTCCGTCTTCATTCTTTGGCATCTTGTTTGCTCGAAATATGTGGTTAAGAAACTTGGTTAGCCATATTATCGCTATGTCCCCAAGGCATTTCCACACCTCAACGGGGATACAATCAGGGCCCGTCACTTTGCCTTCTTTTATCCTTTTTAAAGCCTTCTCAATCTCAGACTCCTGGATTCGCCGTAGAAAACGCCTACTGGTCTCATCAAAGGAGTCATCCAGTTCAATGGTAGAACTCTCATTCTCCCCATTGAACAGCTTGTCGAAGTACTCCCGACGTCTATGCTTAATCTCCTCGTCCTTCACCAGGAATTGGTCTGCTTCGTCCCTGATGCATTTGATTTCCAATATCCCTCGTCTTTTCTCTCAAATCTTGGTCATCTTATAGATGTCTCTTTCGCCTTTCTTCGTACCTAACCGCTGGTAGAGGCCCTTATACGACCGGCCCCTTGCTTCACTGACAATTCACTTTGCGGCCTTCTTTGTCATCTTGTACTTCTTTATGTTGTCTGCACGCCTATCCAGGTGTAGGCGTCTGAAATAATCTTTCTTCTCTTTAATCGCCTTCTGGAAATCATCATTCCATCATCAGGTATCCTTAACTTCGCTTCTACTTCCCCTGGATACTCCAAACTTCTCTGAGGCCACCTTACGAATGCAGGTCGTCATCTTCATCCACACATTGTTCTCATCCCCTCCTTCCTCCAAAGGGTCCTCCTTAATGAACCTCTTCTTGAACGCCTGAGCTACCTCCACCGTGAGATTCCACCACTTCGTTCTAGCAACTTTGGCACGCTTATCCCGCTTGACACGAATCTAAAAGCGGAAGGCAAAAACCACTAGCTTATGCCGAGGGACAACACTCTCTCTAGGTATCACCTTACAATCTAGGTACGCACGCGTATCTTCTCTTCCCGAGAGGATGAAATCAATCTGGCTAGAGTGTTGACCACTACTAAAAGTCACCAGATGTGATTCTCTCTTTTTAAAAAGGGTGTTTGCTACGATCATGTCGTAGGCTAGAGCAAAGCTTAAGATTTTTTTCTCCTTCTTGACTCCCGATGCCATAGCCAAAGCCTCCATGCACGCTCTCAAATTTTGTGTTAGATGTACCCACGTGACCATTAAGGTCTCCTCCTGTGAAGAGCTTTTCGTCAATTGGTACACTCCTAACCATGTCCTTCAGGCCTTCCCAGAACTCCTTCTTGGTGTTCTCATTATGGCCTACTGCAAAAAAATTCCAAGTATCAAATACATTGCTTGTACCCGCCTACCGCCGTGCACCTCGGCGGTAGGGTTGCACAAGGTACCGCCAACCTATTTGGCGGTAGGGCTGCGCCGCGCTGACGTGGATGAGTTGCCTACCGCCAGGAGCCTTGTCGGTAGGCTGGTATGCCCTACCGCCATCGACCTCGGCGGTAGGAAAAATGTCAGATCCCGAAGTTTTCAAACCAAGGTCAGATCTGACTTCTTGACTTTCAGGAAAGGATGAAAACACAAAGTTTGGTCAAAATTTCGTTGCACGCACGCGTGGGGCCTCCATTGTGGACGAAAGGAAATGGCTCCACACATTCCTCCGGCAGGAGCATGGCTAGTCTACACTCTTTCGCAGCTGGACAGGGACCGGGAGCTCATTTCCCCGGACTCATCGCACGCCATCTTGACCTGGCTGACGGGGAGCGTGCGTGCGTACGTGCACGAGCGGGAGAGCGAGAAGTTTTCAACGCAGGGACAGCAGCCGATGACGACGAGAGCTGGGGTCTGGTCTACGTTAGGGGGAAAGAAAAGTTTCAGACGCAGAAGCAAGCTGCCTTCCTCTTCCTGCCTGCCTACCAACGCTGTACAGCGACCCGACGTCCGGGTAGACTGCACTTCTTCATTATTCTAGCGTGCGTGAGCGTACGCAATCTGCAGAAAGGCGAGTAGAAAAATTGTGCCGGGTGTCGCTGGGAAAGGCGGAGGCCGCCTTTGGACAGGTGTGGCGCCGATAGACTCTACCTGTAACGCACGGCCGGGCCATCGATTATACGCGCCCCCGCACGCACGCACGCACGCTCATTCATTCGTCCATGCGCACCGAAAGAGCGACGAGGATTGGATCGGCGGCAACAGCGTTTGGAGTAATACAAGAAGAATCAAACGGCACTGCTGCGATTGATTGGGTCAGCATTATTGCCTCCTTGGGAGCTTTTGGCATACAGCTTATGTAACAGGTACCACTGTAACTGTAGCGCCGCTGTTCTTTTGCTTGCTTAGGTCCGCGGCTTCAGCTCTTCTCTGCTGTAGTGCATTGCGAGCGTTCCTGTTAAGAAAAGTGCGTACATTTGGCCACCTAATGGCTTTACATTTATGGTGCCGCAGATCTGAGCTAGTTTCGCTTGCAAGTGACACAAGGCAACGCAATTAGGCGTGGCTTTTGTTAAGCTACTGGGTGTAAGTAACCCCTACTTGTACTACTAAGCTTTGGTGCAGGGACAAGAGAGTGAGTGGGTCATTAATCCTGATCCGTGCGCTGAATGGAACCAAAAACCAACTGAAAGGTCGTGACTCCGGATTTCCCGGGAATAATAAATGGCGCGTCGCCTCCTCCCTGGCCCATGATCGCACACGGGACGCTGCGGCGATGGGCCGACCCGCTTTGGACGTGCCGTGTAACGGCTGGCCAGCGCCCGTCGCGTCCTGCGCAAATTAAAAGCCGAACAGCAGACGCCGTACGATTTTGTTCGCGTCATATCCTTCTTTCTTGCATCCATTTGTCCACAATCCAGCACTTGGATGTGTCTCAGAAACGCAGCATCAGCATGATTGGTCACACTCACTCAACTTTCGTGCAACCCACCGCCCCCCCGAAAAACCCTTTCGTGAAGGCGCTTGGTTAACAGAACACCCATGGTACTGCCAGTACGTACTGAGGTTCGTCGTGACCCAAATAAGTATGACAAGGAAGGAAGGGAGGCCTTGGGCTCATGACATGGCCATGAGAGGAACAAATTCCTGAAAGCAATCGTGGTAGGTCAGGGGCCAGGCGCAGGCCCATGTATGTACTACTACTTGAGACTCCCAATCCAAGCGATCTCCTCGCGATCCATCGTTGTCGCCCTCCACCACCACCCGACGGTGCACCTCTTCTCTTCTCTTCTCCTCGCCAACAAGCGACGCGAAAGCAATGCACGCGGCGCGAGCCAATGCGCATCCGCGTCCCGGGCTACAGGGGATAAGAATGAATCGGACCCTCCGCTGCGGTCGATCTCCGCAGGCGTCGACGCCACCGGCCGTCGGCGTCAGCTTTAGCGCCTGCCCGATCCGCACCGCCACCAACGTGCTGTCCTACTCGCCTCGTGCTCGCGCCCCGGGAAGGGACGGAGCGCAGGCCACGGCCCCGTCGCGTGGGCGTGCTGTGCCCGGCGTCGACGTCCCCGGCGCACCGCCAGGAGAAAGAGAGGTCCGCCGGGTCGAGCACAACGGCTGCCCTGTGGCTATCGTTGCGTTGCGTTGCGTTGCACTGCACTGCAGTCGAGCAACGATTTGCACTGCGGTGCAGCGTTCGAGCAACGATTTGCAGGTAGCGCTCGGCGAGCGTGTCCCGGTCTCGCGGAATCGCGCATGTGGAAGAATCTCTGGACCGCCCGTTGGCAGACGGACACGTGCTCTGAAAATTACCGGCGACAGCGAGCGTGAGCCTGAGCCGAGCGACACCTGCCGAACTGCCAGCTTCTTGGTTGGGTTCGTTCCGATCATGCTTAATTAGGCGTCTAATCTAGTGGCTCAGTGACGCTACGAGGCCGAGGCTCATGCACCGCTCGTCTCGTCTCGTTTCGGTTAAGAGGTAGTGGCTGAGAAAAATCTCGATTGGTCGGGCACACTTGGGCATTCCATGAGCAAGCGAATCCGGAACAGTGCGTACATGTGGATATCTGTCGCCGTCTCGCAAGCCGCATCTTGAAATATCGGCCTAGGAGTATCTCAAAGATGATGGCCTGACGAAGGCTCCTGTCTGTCGCTCGCACTCTACCAGACCGCAGGGTGCACAGAGTACTTGTCAACACGGGATGATGGCTCGGACTTGCTTGCACGACGATTAAGGCTGGATTGAAATATTCCCTCATAAGAAACTGTCAACACAAGATCGTATGAGATCAGATGGTACATGACAGGCGAATACAATTTCCATGCCCTCGTGACGTTGGTTTGCCAGCGGACAGACAAATAAGATTCCGTAAATCGGGCGGTTCCCCTTTACTAGTAGTATGTCGTAAAATCCATGAAGCCAATTAAGTTTACCGAGCGTTTCATTTCATATAACTGTATGAGTGTCACTGTTATACTCCCTCCGTGTTGAAATACAAGTCGTTTTTTTAGGCTAGTTTAGACTACAAAACCGTCTTATATTTCGGTAAAGGTAATACGTAGAATAACACTGTACTTTTATGCCTGAACTTGATTTTGGGATAGCATTCCGGGCTTCCGGCTCTGCCCACCCACCAACCTTTTGCATGGAAATAAGTCCCAACAGCTTTCCTTTCCCCAGTAATTTGTTGGTTAGGAGAGTTGAGCCAAAAAAGAAAAGTCTTGCATGGAAATAAGTCCCAACAGCGCATAATCCAGGACGTCAAGCTAGGAAGAAGCAGAGGCTCGACATAACACCAAGGCGGAGTGCGAGGATTGCCAAGCACGCTACCACCAAGCCACAGCAAGTTCTCATTAGAAAACTGTGTTTGGCACATGAGGGTGAAACCATTTCGGAGGAAGCGCTCAAGATGTACGTGGATCTCTTTTCCCGTCCGCTCTCGGAGGAGCACATTGCAGTAGTGCTTGCACTGTTTGGCTGGGAGTCGCCGCAGGCGACGTGGATGGATGGCACCGGTGTGGTCTAGTGCGTGTCCGGGTTTGGTTGTATACGTGGGCATTTCCAATGAATGCACAGCCTATGAAAGTTGTAGTGTGGAATGTCCGAGGGCTTAATGCTAGGGCCCGGCGGAATGCTTTATTCCAGGTGGTGTCGGTGGCTAATCCGGCCATCGTCTGTCTACAAAAAACTAAATTGCAAGATGTATCAGGAAATGTAATGAGGCAATGTTTGGGCAATAAATATGAAAATTTCTTTTACTTGCCGGCGGTTGGCACTCGTGGTAGGATCCTGGTGGCTTGAGACGAGTCCATTACCCACCTCTCAAACCCGCATTACACGAACCACTCACTAACGGCACTGGTGAAGTGCCCGGAGGACGAGCAGGCATGGTGGCTGACTTGTGTCTATGGACCGCACGAGGAGGTGGACAAAATTGAGTTCATGCAAGATCTCGTCGACATACGTGACCTACATGCAGGGCCGTGGGTGGTGGCAGGTGATTTTAACCTCCTGGTTTGGCAGGAGGACAAGAGTAACAACCAAATAAATCGCAGGATGTTGAGGAGGTTTAGGTCAAAGCTGAACTTATTGGAATTGAAGGAACTTTACCTCAATGGGAGGCGGTACACATGGTCTAATGAGAGGCAAAATGCGACGCTGGAAAAGATTGAACATGTGTTTGTGTCCAATGATTGGGATGAGGCATTCCCATCTTGCTTCCTTTCTGCTCTTGGAACTGCGGTCTCGGATCATTGCCCGCTCATGCTGGATATCAATATGGAGATTAGCACACGGAAGAGGTTTAAGTTTGAAGCTTTTTGGATCAAGGCCGAGGGTTTCATGGACACGGTGAAGCTGGCATGGGACTCGACACCGCCGGCCTCTAACGACCAGGTCACGCTACATAACAAGCTGCGTGCCACTGCGGTCAGTCTCTAGAGTTGGAGTACACGTTGGATCGGCAATGTAAAACTACAAATTTCCATTGCTTTGGAGGTGATAAAGCAACTGGATGTGGCCATGGACTCAAGAGAGCTCTCTGGGGCGGAGCGTGATCTACTAAGGTGTTTGAAGAGGACACTACTAGGCTTGTGCTCTCTGGAGAGAACCATTGCACGACAACGTTCGAGGCTCTTGCATTTGAAGGAAGGGGATGGTAGTATGAGGCTCTTTCATCAGCAAGCGAGCCACAGGCAGCGTAAGAATGTGCTCAGGATGGTGAGGTATAATGGTCGTGTGTATTCGGGCCAAGCGGAGGTGGCGTCCGCGGTCGACGCCTACTATGGCATGGCTTTTGGCACGGTGGAGCCGAGGGGTTGCGCTCTAAACCTACATGAGCTGAACCTGCCACAGCTTGACTTATCGCAGCTTGAGGAGCCCTTCTCTATGGACGAAGTGGAAGGTGATAAAGAGTATGCCGCCGGACAAAGCACCGGGGCCGGATGGTTTCACCGGCCATTTTTACGCTACGTGCTGGAATGTCATAAAGGATGATTTCATGAAGGCCATGCATTGCTTCTATAAGGGGGACATGAGGGGCATGGCAGCAATCAACAAATCCCTAGTCACCCTGTTGCCAAAGATGGATGGTGCTTTGGAGGTTGGTGACTTCCGGCCAATCAACCTAGTGCACGGAGCTATAAAAATCTTCGAGAAGGTGCTCGCTTGTCGCTTGGTGGTGCAACTACCAAACCTGGTGGGAAACCACCAGAGTGCTTTTGTGAAAGGCCGATCGCTGCATGACAACTTCATGTTGGTGCAAAGCACTGCCCGCAAGTTGAATGCCATGAGGATCCCCACCGTGCTGCTGAAATTAGACATATCAAACGCTTTCGACTCCGTCCAGTGGCCGTCCCTACTTGAGGTTATGCAGCATTTGGGGTTTGGACCATGGTGGAGGGCGTGGATTTGCGGTATCCTTGCGACCTCAACAACGAGGATCATGGTAAATGGAGACCCAGGGGACACTATCCACAACTACAAGGGGCTGAGACAAGGAGATCCTATATCACCGATGCTTTTCATCCTCACCATGGAGCCATTGCACAGATTGTTTGAACGGGCCACAAGAAGAGGTGTTCTAGAGCCGTTGGCGCGTACTGGCATGAAACAACGTCTGTCCATCTTTGCGGACGACGTCGTAGTTTTCATCAAGCCCAAGTCAGTGGAGCTTGAGGCGTGCAAGAACATTCTTGATCTGTTTGGAGAGGATTCCGGACTGCGGATAAATATGATGAAATCTGCGGCACTTCCAATTAGGTGTAATGAAGAGGAGATCACAATGGCCTGTGAGGAATTGGGCTGCCAGAAAGGGGCTTTCCCAATCAAGTATTTGGGTCTGCCGTTGACCCTTAGAAAACAGTCGGCATCGCAGTTGCAGTACTTGGTGGACCAGATGGCGAACTGCTTACCAAAATGGAAAGCGGCCTTAATGCCAAAGAGTGGAAGACTAACGTTGGTGCAGTCGGTGCTTTGTGCTATCCCATTCACGCCATGATGGCCTTGGATTTGCCTGCTAAGACTATATCTGCGATGAACAAAGTGTGACGTGGTTTCTTATGGTGCAGACGGGCAGAGGACAATGATGGCAACTGTGCGGTGGCATGGGATTCGGTGTGTTCACCGAAATGGGCTGGTGGCCTAGGTATACCCAATCTCAAGTGGCTTAATGTGGCTATGCAAACTAGATGGCCGTGGTTGGCAAGAGTGGATGAAAGTAGACCATGGACGGAGTTCCGCATGAAAGTACCACGGGAGGCATTGCAACTTTTCCGGGTGGCAACGCGAAGCAAAGCAAGGTGTGGCCTCACTACCCTCTTCTGGGAGGATCGGTGGATTGATGGCATGGGAGCACAGGAGATTGCATCGTCTATATACAGCAGAATCCCACCGCGGATAAAGGCGACAATGATAGTTGCCACGGCCATCGAGGATGGGGCTTGGGCAATGGAGATTGGCCCTAACTTTGGGTTACAGGAGTTGCATGAATTCCTCGAGCTATGGAATAGAGTGAGCACATGGGAGCCGCAGCTCGACGTGCCGGACTCTGTTGCATGGGCATGGGAGTCCAACGGCCTTTTTTTCGTAAGATCCGCGTACGCAGCGAAGTTCTGGGGCCGAACGGTTGACCCAATGGCCCAGCTGACTTGGAAATCGAGGGCCCCATCCACATGCAAATTCTTTGTCTGGCTTGTGTTCAGGAACAGATGTTGGACCTCGGATTGCCTTGCAAAGAGGGGGCTAACACACCAGGAGGCATGCCCCTTTTGTGGCCAGGAAGAAGAAACCATAAACCACGTGCTACTCACGTGTGTGCTCGCGAGATCGGTATGGGCGGTGGTATGCGAAGCTTTGGGGAAGGTGGAATGGTCACCGATGGAACATGATTCGCTTGCCCTATGGTTAAGGGACAAGCACGGGATGGACAACAACAATCGGAGGGATCTCCATACTATCTTCCTACTTGTACTTTGGGAGCTGTGGAAGCATAGGAATGCGATTGTCTTCGAAGGGGCATCGCCTTCTATCATGGGAACTATTGGTAGGATTAGGACAGAAGGAAGGTTATGGTTGCCAGCCGGCAAGTTCAAAGGGAATGTAGACCCTTTCTTCCTTCGGCTAGAGTGGTGGGCGAGGAATGAGTAGTCCATTGTAATGAAACTCTTGTAATCTCGGTGGAGGCATGCCTTTTGCCTTTCTTCTTTAATATATAATATGCACACTCGTGCATATTCGAGAGAAAAAGAAAATCTTGAACAACTACCCTTTCTCTAATAAATTATTGGTGATCACCAATAAAACAGTCAATCTTTCCCTCAATACAGGGGCTGTTGGCCACTCCAAATATGATCCCCAATAGCTTCACGCTAGCATTTTCTCATCTCTCTCCTCCCGCATGTCCTCAGACCACCACCGCATGTCGCCGCCCGCACGTCGCCGTCAGAAGGCCGCGCCACCAGGTTGTGTCGCAGTCATATCGGTGGTCACCCTGGCCACATTGAGCCATCGACCGTCGTCGTTGTCGGGCCACACCACCGCCACACCGCCACCCGCCCCGGCCATACCATCACCGCTGCTTGCTACCCTCGCTGCATCATCACCTACTGACGTGTCGTGCCCTCGTCGCGCTCACCACCTCCGCCACGACACGCCGCTCCACCACCTGCACGTCATCGTCACCACTAGCAGTGTATATGTCCATATGTCAGGTTGACAAGTAGGTCTCATGTGTGAGGTTTTATTATTGGGGATCTATTAGGGCATCCAACTCCGATAACACAAAATGTGTTATTGGTGAGCCCTAGCAAGTAATTATTGGGGGAGTATTCTCGTGATGCTCTAAGCTGCCCAAAGACAACTTTTTGAAGAAGTCATTCATCTGGGTGCAAATCTTCTATGTGAGAACAGAGGGCCCCCCCCTCTCGTATCGCCCCTCACAGCGGCCCGGTAATCAAACGCTAAATGCCGGGCGAAGCTCCCATCTTCGGCTCCTCCCCTTGCCGCCACTGGCGGGCATTGTCGAGTAAAGCCCTACGCGACACTGACGGCAGCGGGGGTTGGTTCTCTTTGTCTTGCTCGGATAGTGCGTCAAGGGGGCTATGGGATTTGTCGGACACTCGCAACTTGGAGCGCAGTGGTGCGTGGCGGCAGGGTGCGGGGCTGGCGCTGCATTAGGCGAGCGTGGGGGCACATGGCAGGTGAGGCATGAGCTAGGCGTGGCGGAGGCGTGGGTGGTGAGCCGACCCCTCGATGGTCTTCTCCACCATCCTCGGCGGCTTCTCACCATGGATGCATGGATCTCCTCTGGAGCTGTGGGTCTGGTGGGGCCATTCCCTGCTCTCTCTCCGCCAGCGCTCGGGTGTGCGCCATCTGGCCCTGATTTAGACGGCGCACATGCCTCCTCTCGCTGGCAGCGAGGGGCACATGCCATTCTCCATGACCGCCTTCCCCCGTGGTGAGCCTCGGGGATAATGAGCATCCCTCTCCTCCTAGCGGTAGTCCTCCAAGTCGGTGTCTTGTCCCCCCCCCCAACTCAGTCTGCTCTGCTCCAGCAGTTCCTAGAGGTCATGGCTGGGGAGAAATCCCTGCGCGAAGGTGTCTATGGTGGCGATGGCGGATAATGGCGACTGATACGTCTCCAACGTATCTACTTTTCCAAACACTTTTGCCCTTGTTTTGGACTCTAACTTGCATGATTTGAATGGAACTAACCCAGACTGACGATGTTTTCAGCAGAATTACCATGGTGTTATTTATGTGCAGGAGCAAACATTCTCGGAATGACCTGAAACTTCACGGAGCCACTTTTCAGAAAATAAGAAAAATACCTGCAAAAGATGAAGGCCAGGGGGGCCACCACCTCTCCACGAGGGTGGGGGCGCGCCCCCTGTTGCCTCTCCGACGCCAACTCCAACTCCATATATTGTTTTTCGGGGAGAAAAAAAATCAGAGAGAAGAAATCATCGCATTTTACGATACGGAGCCGCCGCCAAGCCCTAAAACCTCTCGGGAGGGCTGATCTGGAGTTCGTTCGGGGCTCCGGAGAGGGGAATCCGTCGCCATCGTCATCATCAACCATCCTCCATCACCAATTTCATGATGCTCACCGCCGTGCGTGAGTAATTCCATCGTAGGCTTGCTGGACGGTGATGGGTTGGATGAGATCTATCATGTAACCGAGTTAGTTTTGTTAGGGTTTGATCCCTAGTGTCCACTATGTTCTGAGATTGATGTTGCTATGACTTTGCTATGCTTAATGCTTGTCACTAGGGCCCGAGTGCCATGATTTCAGATCTGAACCTATTATGTTTTCATCAATATATGAGTGTTCTTGATCCTATCTTGCAAGTCTATAGTCACCTACTATGTGTTATGATCCGGCAACCCCGAAGTGACAATAATCGGGACCACTCCCGGTGATGACCGTAGTTTGACGAGTTCATGTATTCACTATGTGTTAATGCTTTGGTCCGGTACTCTATTAAAAGGAGGCCTTAATATCCCTTAGTTTCCGCTAGGACCACGCTGCCACGGGAGGTTAGGACAAAAGATGTCATGCAAGTTCTTTTCCATAAGCACGTATGACTATATTCGGAATACATGCCTACATTATATCAACGAACTGTAGCTAGTTCTGTGTCACCCTAGGTTATGACTGTTACATGATGAACCGCATCCTGCATAATTCTCTATCACCGATCCATTGCCTACAAGCTTTTCATATGTTGTTCTCCGCTTATTTACTTTTCCGTTGCTATTGCTATCATCACTACAAAATACCAAAAACATACTTTTACTACTGTTACCTTTTGTTACCGTTATCACTACTATCATATTACTTTGCTACTAAACACTTTGCTGCAGATATTAAGTTTCCAGGTGTGATTGAATTGACAACTCAGCTGCTAATACTTGAGAATATTATTTGGCTCCCCTTGTGTCGAATCAATAAATTTGGGTTGAATACTCTACCCTCGAAAACTGTTGCGATCCCCTGTACTTGTGGGTTATCAAGACTATTTTCTGGCGCCGTTGCCGGGGAGCATAGCTCTATTCTTTGAGTCACTTGGGATATATATCTGCTTATCATTATGAAGAACTTGAGAGATCCAAAAACCAAGATCTATCCCTCAACTACGAGGGGAGGTAAGGAACTGCCATCTAGCTCTGCACTTGATTCACCTTCTATTATGAGTAAGTTTGTGACACCTACACCTGCTTCTGCTATTCGTTCTGATATGTCGCATGTTATTGATGATGCCACTTCTGCTATGCATGATACTTATGATGAAACTACCTTTATGCCTGATACTATTATGCCACTTAGTGATTTTCTTGATGAACAACTTGCTAGGGCTAGAGAGATTGAAAATATTGAATCTGATGATACTGATGAAAGTGATGATGAAGAATCACTTGTTATTCCTAAGGGTTATGTCTTTAATCAAGAAGCTTCTTTAGCTATTTTAGCTTGCCAAAATAGAAATGAACTCAAAAGATTATTAACTAAATGGAGTAAGCAATCTCTAAATGATAGAATGAAACCTGACCCTGCTTTTGCTACTTCACCTATCTTTGTTACTGATAAGGATTATGAATTCTCTGTTGATCCTGATATAATTACTTTGGTTGAATCTGATCCTTTTCATGGTTATGAATCTGAAACTGTTGTGGCACATCTTACTAAATTGAATGATATAGCCACCCTGTTCACTAAAGATGAGAGAACTCGTTACTTTTACATCCTTAAAATATTTCCGTTCTCATTAAAGGGTGATGCTAAGATATGGTTTAATTCTCTTGATCCTGGTTGTGTGCATAGTCCCCAGGATATGATTTATTACTTCTCTGCTAAATATTTCCCTGCTCATAGGAAACAAACTGCTTTAAGGGATATATATAATTTTGTGCAAATTGAAGAAGAGAGTCTCCCACAAGCTTGGGGGAGGCTTCTCCAATTACTTAATGCTTTGCCTGATCATCCTCTTCAGAAAAATGAAATACTTGATATCTTTTATAATGGACTAACTGATGCCTCCAGAGATTACCTGGATAGTTGTGCTGGTTCTGTTTTCAGGAAAAGAACACCGGATGAAGCTGAAATTCTATTGAATAATATGTTGACAAATGAAAATAATTGGACACCTCCGGAGCCAATTCCTGAGCCTATTCCTAAACCAACTACGAAGAAGAGGGGTATTCTATTTCTCAGTCCTGAAGATATGCAAGAGGCAAAGAAATCTATGAAAGAAAAATGTATTAAAGCTGAAGATGTTAAGCATTTACCTTCTATTGAAGAAATACATGGTCTTAATTTACTGCCTGTTGAAGAAACATATAATCCTAATCCTTTACCTATTGAAGAAACTCATGGTCTTGATAACCCGACACAGGTAGTAAAGGTAAATTCTCTCTATAGATATGATAAAGCTGAAATCCCATTTACTAAATTTTCTAGCCCATGCTTAGATGAGTTTGATAAATTTATGGCTAAGCAAGAAGACTTTAATGCTTATTTTGGTAGACAATTGAAATACAATTCAAATATGCTTGAACACTTGGGTGATTATATGGCTAATGTTAAAGGTAAACTTAAACTTATTAGTAAACATGCTTCTATGGCTACCACTCAAGTAGAACAAGTACTTAAAGCTCAAAATAATTTGCTCAATGAATTGAATAGTAAAGATAATGATAATGCTGTTAGAGTGGCTACTAGAACTGGTAGAATGACTCGGGAATCTTTGTATCCTAAAGGCCACCCTAAGAGAATTGAGCAAGATTCTCAGAGAAATAATATAGATGCACCTAGTCCTTCTAAAAGGAAGAAAAAGAAAAATGATAGGACTTTGCATGCTTCTAGTGATCCTATTGTTGAAACACCTGAGAATCCAAATGATATTTCTATTTCTGATGCTGAAACACAATCTGGTAATGAACCTGAAACTAGTGATAATGCTAATAATAATGTTCATGATGATTCTCAACCTAGTAATGATAATGACATAGAAATTGAACCTGGTGTTGATCTTGATAACCCACAATCAAAGAATCAACGTTATGATAAAAAAGATTTTGTTGCTAGGAAACATGGTAAAGAAAGAGAGCCTTGGGTTCAGAAATCCATTCCTTTTCCTCCCAAACCATCCAAGAAAAAGGATGATGAGGATTTTGAGCGCTTTGCTAAAATGATTAGACCTATCTTTTTGCGTATGCGATTAACTGATATGCTCAAAACCAATCCTTATGCTAAGTATATGAAAGATATTATTACAAATAAAAGAAAGATACCGGAAGCTAAATTTTCCCCATGCTTGCTAATTATACTTTTAAGGGTGGAATACCAAAGAAACTTGGAGATCCAGGAGTACCCACTATACCATGCTCCATTAAAAGAAACTATGTTAAAACTGCTTTATGTGATCTTGGAGCCGGTGTTAGTGTTATGCCTCTCTCTTTATATCGTAGACTTGATTTGAATAAGTTGATACCTACTGAAATATCTTTGCAAATGGCTGATAAATCAACTGCTATACCTGTCGGTATTTGTGACGATGTGCCTGTTGTAGTTGCAAACGTTACTATTTTAATGGACTTTGTTATTCTTGATATTCCCGAGGACGATAGTGTGTCTATTATTCTTGGAAGACCCTTTTTGAATACTACAGGGGCTGTTATTGATTGCACTAAAGGCAACGTCACTTTTCATGTTAATGGTAATGAGCATACGGTACACTTTCCGAGGAAACAACCTCAAGTTCACAGTATCAATTCTATTGGAAAAATGCCATCGATTATATTTGGAGGTTTTGAATCTCCTCTTCCCACTGTCAAGAAGAAATATGATATTATTATTATTGGGGATGTGCGTATCCCCGTTGAGGTAACATAGTGTTATTCGAAATTTCTCCGGTACCATGTTATTCAGAATGAGTTCGTTAACAAGACTTGATCAACCTTGTTAGTGGATTCCTTTTGATGATCATGAGATGGATGAAACTAGAAGGCACAACCTTCTGTACCCCACTTTTACTTTCTGTTACTTATATTAAATAAAATGAAAATAAATATTTTTCTGTCTGTTATCTGATTATCCGTGCAATATAAAAATACCTCGAAAATAAAAGTTCTCCAAATGCCCTGAAATTTAAATATGATTGTTTCTAGAATATTTGAGAATATTTGGCACTGAGAACACAACAGGGGGGTCAACCACCTGCCCACGAGGGTGGAGGGCGCGCCCCCTGCCTCGTGGGCCCACGGTGGCCCTCCTCCACTTATTCCTGCACCCACACACTTCATCTTCCTCCCACAAACACGAATATCCAGCTCAAGCACGAGTTCTAGCTCATCTTGCTGCCATTTTCGATCTCCTTGCTCAAAGCACCTCTCACAAAACTGCTTGGGGAGATTGTTCCTTGGTATGTGACTCCTCCATTGGTCCAATTAATTTTTGTTCTAGTGCTTTATTCATTGCAAATTTTTGCTGCTTAGGTGACCCTGTTCTTGAGCTTGCATGTCAAATTTATATGGTCAAAAGTAGTTTTGATGCATGATATAGGCCCTAGGCACTTGTAGGAGTAGTTGCTATCAATATTATTGAGTTTGGTTTACTTTTATTTTGAAGTTACTAAAAATTTCAGATTTTTTCAGAAAATGATGAGGAGACTTTTGAGGGGCTCATTGAGCCAAAGCTCGAAGGAAAAGGCACCAAAGTCTAAGTATAATCTGCCTCGCACCGCGGAGGTTCGCGCATGTGAATGGCCTTCCGATGATTTCTTGAGAGCAGCTGGGATTTATGAAGATTTTCATGAATTGGCTCAGAATGCAGGCCTCGCCGCTTTCCTCCACGACCAATGCGATCAGTATCTCTTACTCACAAATACCTTTGTGCAAAATTTTCATTTCCATTCTAGGAACTCACCACCTACGGTGGAGTTTCATTTATATGATAATCATAAGGAGATGTCACTTTATGATTTTTGTAGGATTTGTTTAGTCCCTTTGGAGGGCAAGACAGAAGAACCACATCGTGATGACGTGGAGGGGTTTATTGATACTATCACTATAGGGGAAACAAGGAAGGTTTCCGATGCACGAATCACTAGCATACATTTTCCTGTTTTACGCTATTTTGCATTATTTGCTAGTCGTTGTTTAATTGGCCGCGGAAACTGTGGAAACCTTAGTATCCATGATATTATTATTTTGCTCCAAGGTTTATACAGTGATAACACTTTTAGTATGGGCGGCATTATTGCCAAACGGTTAAGTCTGAACCATACAAAGGGCCCCATCTTTGGAGGCATCTATGCTTCACGCCTAACTGCACATTTTAACATACCTATTAGGCATTATGAGAAGGAAGAAAAGGTGCTGCCTCGTGTTTATTTAGATTTTAAAAGTATGGTGGCACATGATTTTATTGTTAAGAATAGGGAAGGAGAGCTTAAATATCAATTGTTCTTTAATAAACATCATCCTGAGACTATTACCCTGCCTGCTCCTTCTTTGTTTGATTTATCTGTAGGCACGTACCTTGTTCCATTGAAGGCTATTCATGCCTACCGGAACCCTGCACCAGCTGAGGAGCCAGAGCCGAAACCACAAATTGATCCTTCACGACAGTCTAATTACCAGTGGGATCCGGAGATGATTGTCAGTCAGTGGCAATCGGAGTCTTCCTCTTCTTCTTCACAGTACGACCCCAACTACTATTATGGATATCCGCCAGGCCAGCCGTGGCCATAGACCAACTTAGGCCAAAAGCCTGAGCTTGAGGGAGTACATATTTCCCACCGACATTACATTTATGTTCACACACTCATTGCTAGATGTCGGTGCTCATACTTTTTCATTGTATCATCCATGCTAGTTTATTTTCCTTTTTATGCTTTCTTCTTGTGTATTTAATAAACCTTAAGAAAAACTAAAAAAAATAGTTGTAACTTTTAGTTAGTTTAATTTCAATGCTTGTAGTAGTAATTAAAAGGAAACCCAAAAAGATTTCTTATTCTTCTTTTGCTCGTTGGGAGCTTTCCCGTGTAAATAGTTTTATTTCTTTTCTTTTCTTTGGGGGTCGATAAGAGAAGACCATAATTAAATTGTTGAAGTGGCTCTTATATGCATTATTGTTGATCTAACAAAAGAGCCCATATTGCCTTGTCTTCTCCTGTTTATTGAATGCTTGCAGATTCCAGCTTAGTCCAATGCACATGCACTATTATTATTATTATCCACATCGTTCGGTCGTGCAAGTGAAATGCAATTATAACGATATATGATGGACTGGCTGAGATGAGAAAAGCTGGTATGAACTCGACCTCTTTTGTTTTTGTAAATATGATTAGCTCAGCGTTCCTAATTCAGCCTATTATGAATAAACATGTTTGCAATGACAACTAGAGATCATAGTTTCTTGTGCCATGCTTGATTAGCTATGAGTTATAATGGTTTACCTTACGTTCCAACATGCTATTAAAATGGTTATGATGTGGTATGATATGGTGGTATCCTCCTCTAAATGATTTAAGTGACTGGACTTGGCACATGTTCACGCATGTAGTTGAAACAAAATCAACATAGCCTTCACGATATTTATGTTCATGGTGGATTATATCCTACTCATGCTTGCATTCGGTGTTGATTAATTTTAATGCATGATTAATGACTGTTGTCGCTCTCTAGCTGGTCACTTCCCAGTCTTTTGCTAGCCTTCACCTATACTAAGCGGGAATACTGCTTGTGCATCCAAACTCCTTAAACCCCAAAGTTATTCCACATGAGTCCACTATCCTACCTATATACGGTATCTACATGCCGTTCCAAGTAAATTTGTATGTGCCAAACTCTAAACCTTCAAATAAATATGTTGTTTTGTATGCTCGAATAGCTCATGTATCAACTAGGGCTGCCTGTATCTTCCATGTTAGGCGGGTTATTCTCAAGATGAGTGGACTCCGGTCCTCACTCACGAGATAAATGGCTGGTCACCGGGATGCCCAGTCCCATGCTTTATGCAGACTAAATCAAAATAATTGCAAACAGAACTCCCCCTGGGACTCTTGTTAGTTGGAGGCACTCGTTGTTTCGAGCAAGCCATGGATTGATGCTTGTTGGTGGAAGGGGGAGTATAAACTTTACCATTCTGCTTGGGAACCGCCTATAATGTGTGTAGCATGAAAGATATCGCCATATCTTGGTTGTTATGTTGACAATGAAAGTATACCGCTCAAAATATTATTCACCTCTGTTTCAAAACCGAGCTCTGGCACCTCTACAAATCCCTGCTTCCCTCTGCGAAGGGCCTATCTATTTACTTTTATGCTGAGTCATCATCCTCTTATTAAAAAGCACCAGTTGGAGAGCACCGCTGTCATTTGCATTCATTACTGTTAGTTTACATTGAGTATGACTTGACTGGATCTCTTTTACCATGAATTACAATGTCTAGTCAGTCCTTGGTCTTTAAAGGTGCTCTGCATTTATGTTTTGCGATCTCAGAAAGGGCTAGCGAGATACCATCTTGTTATATCATATTATGATTGTTTTGAGAAAGTGTTGTCATCCGGGATTTATTATTATGGCTCGCTAGTTGATTATGCCATTGATATGAGTAAACTTGAGACCTATGCATTATTGTGAATGTGGTTAGTTATAATCTTTGCTGAAAACTTGAATGCTGGCTTTACATATTTACAACAACAAGAGCAAACAGAGTTTGTAAAAGTTTTTCTTTATCACTTTTAGTTTATCAACTGAATTGCTTGAGGACAAGCAAAGGTTTAAGCTTGGGGGAGTTGATACGTCTCCAACGTATCTACTTTTCCAAACACTTTTGCCCTTGTTTTGGACTCTAACTTGCATGATTTGAATGGAACTAACCCGGACTGACGCTGTTTTCAGCAGAATTACCATGGTGTTATTTATGTGTAGGAGCAAACGTTCTCGGAATGACCTGAAACTTCACGGAGCCACTTTTCTGAAAATAAGAAAAATACCTGCAAAATATGAAGGCCAGGGGGCCCACCACCTCTCCACGAAGGTGGGGGCGCGCCCCCTACCTCGTGGGCCCCCTGTTGCCTCTCCGACGCCAACTCCAACTCCATATATTGTGCTTTGGGGAGAAAAAATCAGAGAGAAGAAATCATCGTGTTTTATGATACGGAGCCGCCGCCAAGCCCTAAAACCTCTCGGGAGGGCTGATCTGGAGTCCGTTCGAGGCTCCGGAGAGGGGAATCCTTCGCCATCGTCATCATCAACCATCCTCCATCACCAATTTCATAATGCTCACCGCCGTGCGTGAGTAATTCCTGTTGGGTTTTGTAGTAATTTCAAAAAATTTCCTACGCACACACAAGATCATGGTGATGCATTGCAACGAGAGGGGAGAGTGTTGTCTACGTACCCTCGTAGACCGAAGCGGAAGCGTTGACGCAACGTAGAGGAAGTAGTCGTACGTCTTCCCGATCCGACCGATCCAAGCACCGTTACTCCGACACCTCCGAGTTCTTAGCACACGTATAGCTCGATGACGCTCCCCGGGCTCCGATCCAACAAAGCTTCGGGGATGAGTTCCGTCAGCACAACGGCGTGGTGACGATGATGATGTACTACCGACGCAGGGCTTCACTTAAGCACTACAACGATATGACCGAGGTGGAATATGGTGGAAGGGGGCACCGCACACGGCTAAGGAACGATCACGTTGATCAATTGTGTGTTCTAGGGTGCCCCCTTGCCTCTGTATATAAAGGATCCAAGGGGGAGGGGTTCGGCCGGCCCTATGGAGGCGCAGGAGGAGTCCTATTCCTACCGGGAGTAGGACTCCCCCCCCTTTCCTAGTCCAAATAGGATTGGTGGAGAAGAGAGGGAAAGAGGGGGGCGCCGCCCCTCCCTCCTTGTCCAATTCGGACTAGGGGGAGAGGGGGAGAGCGGCCTGCCCTGGCAGCCCCTTTCTCTTCTCCACTTTAGGCCCATAAGGCCCATTAACCCCCCGGGGGGTTCCGGTAACCCCCCGGTGCTCCGGTTTTATCCGATACTTCTCCAGAACCCTTCCGGTGTCCGAATATAGTCATCCAATATATCAATCTTTATGTCTCGACCATTTCGAGACTCCTCGTCATGTCCGTGATCACATCCAGGACTCCGAACTAACTTCGGTACATCAAAATGCATAAACTCATAATAACTGTCATCGTAACGTTAAGCGTGCGGACCCTACGGTTCGAGAACAATGTAGACATGACTGAGACAAATCTCCGGTCAATAACCAATAGCGGGACCTAGATGCCCATATTGGCTCCTACATATTCTACGAAGATCTTTATCGGTCAGACCGCATAACAACATACGTTGTTCCCTTTGTCATCGGTATGTTACTTGCCCGAGATTCGATCGTCGGTATCCAATACCTAGTTCAATCTCATTACCGACAAGTCTCTTTACTCGTTCTGTAATACATGATCTCACAACTAACTCATTAGTTGTAATTCTTGCAAGGCTTACGTGATGTGCATTACTGAGAGGGCCCAGAGATACCTCTCCGACAATCGGAGTGACAAATCCTATTCTCGAAATACGCCAACCCAACATCTACATTTGGAGACACCTGTAGAGCTCCTTTATAATCACCCAGTTACGTTGTGACGTTTGGTAGCACACAAAGTGTTCCTCCGGCAAACGGGAGTTGCATAATCTCATAGTCATAGGAACATGTATAAGTCATGAAGAAATCAATATCAACATACTAAACGATCGGGTGCTAAGCTAATGGAATGGGTCATGTCAATCAGATCATTCACCTAATGATGTGATCCCGTTAATCAAATAACAACTCTTTGTTCATGGTTAGGAAACATAACCATCTTTGATTAACGAGCTAGTCAAGTAGAGGCATACTAGTGACACTAAGTTTGTCTATGTATTCACACATGTATTATGTTTCCAGTTAATACAATTCTAGCATGAATAATAAACATTTATCATGATATAAGGAAATAAATAATAACTTTATTATTGCCTCTAGGGCATATTTCCTTCAATTCCATCGTAGGCTTGCTGGACGGTGATGGGTTGGATGGGATCTATCATGTAATCGAGTTAGTTTTGTTAGGGTTTGATCCCTAGTGTCCACTATGTTCTGAGATTGATGTTGCTATGACTTTGCTATGCTTAATGCTTGTCACTAGGGCCCGAGTGCCATGATTTTAGATCTGAACCTATTATGTTTTCATCAATTTATGAGTGTTCTTGGTCCTATCTTGCAATTCTATAGTCACCTACTATGTGTTATGATCCGGCAACCCCGAAGTGACAATAATCGGGACCACTCCCAGCGATGACCGTAGTTTGAGGAGTTCATGTATTCACTATGTGTTAATGCTTTGGTCCGGTACTCTATTAAAAGGAGGCCTTAATATCCCTTAGTTTCCGCTAGGACCACGCTGCCACGGGAGGGTAGGACAAAAGATGCCATGCAAGTTCTTTTCCATAAGCACGTATGACTATATTCGGAATACATGCCTACATTATATCAACGAACTGGAGCTAGTTTTGAGTCACCCTAGGTTATGACTGCTACATGATGAACCGCATCCGGCATAATTCTCTATCACCGATCCATTGCCTACGAGCTTTTCATATATTGTTCTCCGCTTATTTACTTTTCCGTTGCTATTGCTATCATCACTACAAAATACCAAAAACATTACTTTTACTATTGTTACCTTTTGTTACCATTATCACTACTATCATATTACTTTGCTACTAAACACTTTGCTTCAGATATTAAGTTTCCAGGTGTGGTTGAATTGACAACTCAGCTGTTAATACTTGAGAATATTCTTTGGCTCCCCTTGTGTCGAATCAATAAATTTGGGTTGAATACTCTACCCTCGAAAACTGTTGCGATCCCCTATACTTGTAGGTTATTAGCGACACTTGTGGATGTCATCTTCTCCCTGAAGGCATTGTATTGTCCTTGATCCCGGGCACCAGCGGAAACCTTAGGTCTGCTTCCTCGGACCCGGGCGGCGGCATTGCGTCGTCGTCCCTTCCTTGGAATCGTTGTCTTGGTGCCCATGTGTCTACCAGAGTGGAACCTGGTGTTGGTTGTTTCGGTGGTCTTGTGAAGCTTTGGGTAGCGTGGTGTTCTATTCGACATTGGTTGCCGCTAGGGCATGGGCCTTCAAGGTGCTATGACCATCGTTGTCGAGACCTCTTGGACGACTCTTCCTCTAGTTTGGTCTTTTCTAGTTGTCCGCCTGCCTATCTCTTAGGCGCAAGCGAGGGTGGAGGGTGATGAGTCAGTCTGGCCTGGAGTTTTCGTTGTGCTTCCAAGAGCATCGATCGTGACACGGCCTTGCACTCTATGTCCTACCTCTTTGGCTTGAGTTGGACTAGGCGAGTTTTGTCTCGTTGTAATTGTGGCTGGACTGTGGTGTGCCGCAAGGCATTGTATGAACTGTCTTGTTTCTTCTTCTATGTTACTGATACACCTCTTTATTGTGTATCCTTAAAAAATAGCTCTTCAAACTTCTCAGAGCATCTTCAATAACAGACCAAAACAAGTTCTATATGTGGAAAGAGATGATTTTTGGTCTTCGATACTTTTTCACTTTCACCGGCAGGCTAAAAACATGAGACTAGGAATTTGACCTTCTTCTTCTACCACACATACTTGCCCATATGCTTTATAATATCAAACTCATGTCAAGAATGATGGCAGCATCTTTCACATGGCCTTTGTATCAATTGCATGTTGGATGCCAGTACATTCACCTCCAGTGAATGCAATCAACTGAGCCAAGCCTCCCTGAAAATCCTTGTTCTTTGTTCATCTCCAAAGGCCTCTGATTATCCTGAGTATTGGATGCTCTAAAATATTGTGGTCCAAACACTTCAACCACCGCCTTAGCAACTTTACGCACTTGATGGAAGTGCTCTAATGTAGGGCAAAGTCCTAGGCTTGTCACAATCTTCAGAATTTGAAGTTGGCAAGGAGAAAATCGAAACACAAGAATTCAAGAGGAATAACACTAAGGAACATGGTTCACATCACAACCTCTCACAAATATCCAAAGTACGAGATACATCAAGATCCACAACCCAAAAAACTAACAAGGAAACAAGGTAAAGTTCTTCCCAAATCTCTACGATATGGTGGTCTTTGGTGAACCACAAGGGTTCTTCTCCTTGCGGAGGCCTTGATCACCAAAGGAGAGGATAGACATAGTTGGCCCACAACTGAGTCATAGTTGGCCGACCTAGCTCGGGGCTTCACCCGTGCACTTAGTTTTTTTTCTTGTTTGTGTTTTTTGTTTCAATTTTCGATTTAGTTTTTCTTTACTTGTTTATATTTATTTCCTTTCCATTTTGTATTTATTTTATTTTTTGGGTATATTCTTTTGGATTTTGTTATTCTCTTGTTTTTTTGGTTTTCCAGAAAATATTATTTCTTTATTTTATTTTTGAAATTTCAAATAATGTATGTGCATTGATTTTTCTGAATTTCCTAAAATGGTCCCCTTTTTAAAACTTGTCACAACTTTAGAATGTTTGTGTTTTCAATAAATTTTTGAGTATTTTAAAAAAATATCCACTTAAAAAATTGTTCAAAATTTCAAAATAGTTCTAGCTTACAGAAAAATCAATGATTAAAGATATTCACATTTTAGAAAATGTTCAATATTTTTTTATAGAAAGACTGTAAGGGAACTCCTACAGTATAGTTGGTGCAACAAACCCAAATTACAAGTATCATGCATTGAACCTGGGTGAGTGGGAAGGCATCAACCCCTCCCCACCGCTAGGCTATGCCTTAGTCTGCAATGTTCAAAACTGTTCTTTTTTAATGAAGAGTAAATAATTATTAATACATAGTGAAAAAAATATGTAATATAGGATGGGGATTTTTTGAAAACACACTAAACATTTTTGTAATATACCTTGAACATTTCTTTAATATTTACTAGACAATTTTATAATAAACAGTGAGCTTTTTAGTGTATGATGAAGATATTTACGGTATACACTAAACTAGTTTTAAACTCATACTGAAAAACTTAGAAAATTATATATTATTATATTTTAGTAGAGTTTAAAAAATCAAGAACTTCATTTCAAATGTGAACATTTTTTTGAAATGTGAGAATACTTATTTATCTACTCTTTCTTTTGGTAATTTTGCATATATTTCTCAATTTCATGAACATTTTTAGAAAATAATATCTTTTATAAAAATCTAAAATATTGATTCAAATAAGTGAACATTTTTTGAAATCCAGGAACATATACTGAATTAGTTAACATTTTTTCAAACACCGAAAGTTTGAAGAAATTCAAAACATTTTTCAAAATAGAAAAGAAAAAAAACTCGCACCAGAATTAGGCACTCCATTAGGTCTTGTACAATGCAAGGTGCTTAGGGGAGGTGCTTAGAGAAATAAATCAAACTTTCCTTAAGCACCGATGCTTATTTGTATAGGGTAGACGCTTAAATAGGCGTCTCTCCTGTAGAAACAAGCACTGGTGCTTCAGAAAAACCCGGTTTATTTTTCTAAGTACCACCCTAAGCACCTAGCATTGTACAAGGCCTTAGGGCTCGTCAGGCGTTGCCTCACAAGCTGACAAGGAGGTCTCCTCCACGGCTTTGTGGGCGCCGCTATGCCTCGCTTGACGCGAGACAGTACGAGGACTCGCTTCTTTTTTATCCTTTTATATTTTTATTTTAAAATGTTGCTTATATTTCAAAAAATGTATGTTTTAGAAAAGTTAATCATGTATTTAATATATATATATATATATATATATATTAGAAAAGTTAATCCTGTATTTAAAAATGTTAAACATATGTACATATAAAAATGTTTCTAATGTATAAAAAAATGTACAATGTGTATGTAAAAGTAGACATAAAAATACATGTTTTGAAAATTATTAATCATTTATTTTGAAAATTGTTTAAAATATATATACAAAATGTTCTTGACATATATGCAAAATATATAATGTGTATAAAAAAGGTAAACATAAAAAATATATGAGTTGTCCTAAGTGTTAATCACGTATTCTGAAAATAATAAACTTGTATATAATAATGTTCCTGGTATACACAAAATGTATAATGTGTACGAGAAAAAGTTGGCAATGAAATATATGCTTGATAAACTATAAATCATGTATTTGAAAGATGTTCAGTGTGTACACAATAATGTTTATACAATGAAAAAAATGTTACTTCCAGGTGAAAGGGATGGTTATATTGCTCATATTAATAGGCACCAAAATTCGGTTAGCTGTAGACTATCTTTGTTTGATCGTGTAGATGCTAGGACTGATGTGTGGTTAAAATCTGGCCCTGCTAATGTACTTGAACTGTGTTTAACAAATCTTCACGTAGGTTAAAAATGTTTATTGCCATTATAAATATATTAAGATGCTCCCAAAAATGACCATAAAATTTTAAAATGTTTATATAATGTAAAAAATGTTGCCATTAAAATGTTCAAAAAATGTTCCTTTTGTATTTCAACAACGTTGAACATGAGTTCAAAAAAGTGTTGATAACCATATATTAAAACAAAAAATGCATCGTGCATTTCCAAATGTTTGACCTATATCAAAAAATCGTCTCACGTATACACTAAAAATATATTGTATGCACTGAATTACACATGTTTTAGGAAAATAAAACCGACAAAAGGAAACAAAAAAAGCCAAGGAAAACAAAAAATAGGGGAAACGTGAAAACCGATGAAAAAAAGAAAAAAACACCCACGAAAAGCGAAAAAGAAACAAAAAAACCTGATGAAAAAACAAAGAACACATGAAAACAGAAGAATAATGAGTGAGGAAATAAAGAAAACCAAATAGAAAACAAAAAAACAAACTACCAGAAAAAACTTTCAAAATCCTGAGGCGGAACCAGTACAATGACCAAACAAAACCACAAGTGTCTCGATCAAAACCGGGCGAACAGAAAGAAAACACAAAAATGGTCCAGCTCAGTAGCTACATGTGGAAGGAATGGTTCAGGCTACACGACGAAAGTGCCGTTCTACGCTCGAGCATAGATGCACTCGATATCGACTCCCTCCGTTTGTCTCGAGATGGCCAGCGTACACCATACAGGCCCAGGTATATATCAGGTATCTATATTAATAAACAGGGCTTATGGCCCACGTCTGACTGCCAGACATCTTGACGCCGTTGGCCTTCATCAGAGCGGCTCAGAATTAGATAGACGATGTGGGCCATGAGGCACGGAATTCTGGACTAACGGTAACTGGCGAGCCCATTTGGACGTAGCTACCCTATCTCAAAAAAATAAAAATAAATAAATAAATAGACGCAGCTACCAGTCTTGTCCACCTGCGCCCAAAATTAGAGCCTCACCGCTAGAGAATCCCACGAACCTCCGGCGGCCACGACGAGATGCTGCCGCCCATTCCATGCCTGGATTGCGGCGCACAGATTATCACCTGGATGGCTCAAGCCGGCGACAACGCCAGGAAGCGTTTCTACGAGTGAAGAGAGAGTTTATATAATCAGTTCGAGAACTATCAAGTATAAAGTTATCGCCCAAAAGCACCCTCCCTGTTGCTGCCCCAAGTGCTCAACTCCATTCCATCTCATGCATCGAATTCTTATCTAAATCCAAGCAATCGAACTACAAGAAATAATGACACATGCATGCATGTCTCTCATTCAGATTCAGAGTTCCTGCTTCTAAATTCACCCATTCTGTGTGCACAAGGGACAGCATGTGTTCGACCTCACTCAACTCCCAACCATACCAGGCATCATGTATTATAAAATCATCGGCTACCACAGCTTACAAACCACACGTTGTAAGCATATAATTTCTGATGCTCCCAACCATAATTTCTAGTCATGCACAATATATTTAATACATCCATGCGTGGTTCAGTCACACTTACATCTAAGACAGGTGGTGTGGATTATAGTTTAAGTCACATCCCTTGCTCAAAACACAATCCTGGATGCTAACGGATTCATTGAGAGATCACCACCACACCACAATTCATGGGATGGTAGCTAACACTTGCCTCCAATTGTGATACGGGTTTATATGGTAACACTTGACCTCCCTGGAAACCACTACCACACGAGAACAGCCGGGAATGGGATGGTAGCTAACATTTCCTTCTAGTGTGTTATGCTTCTCGCAGCAAACTCACAACTACTAGAACCAGACTGTATATATGATAACCAAACTTCCTCCAATAGCCCATCTCATATCAGAATGGAACTACCTCAATCATGAAATCTGGCAGCTCAGCACGGTTCCCCCCTCATAGATGTCACCTCGTAAAGCAATTTCTGCTATGGCTTTCTTTACAGGTTCTCCTTTCTGCAGTTTAACATTAGTAATTCTCATTCATAATATATATAACCAGTCATTTGATGTACAGAGAGTAATCATGCTACTTACCGGGGTCAGGGCAGTGTAGATGTATAGCCTAGTTAATTCATGAATGTAATTCAATATGTAAAGCCAGCTGTTCTCACTGCACACACCGAGTTCAAGTCAGTTATGGTCTTCAAATGCGCATGATGAGTAATTTGACAGTGCAACCGACCACAACACTCACATTTCGCAACTTGGATGCATGTTCACATTATAGATCACCCTCCATCCTTGCGCTGGAACATGCCATCCAGTGATGTTAGCATGTATATGCATCGACGCAGTCCTTCCAGGATGATGTTAGCGTTGTCCTCATGCTTGTATCGCATCTCTTCTTCAGACTCAAAATTCTTACCACGTAACTTACCACAATCTTGAAGAAAACTATCCCTCTTACCATGCTATGGTGTTAATATACGGCAATGAAAGGACATCATTCAAATTCTAACATCATAGCAGTAAAAATAAAATCTAACCACCATCATACAAACTCTCTTCGCAGAATATGAACTCTCCTCTCACCATCCACACTTTCAACTGAAAATGTTAGACATGTTATAAAGACATGTCTTCATACATTTAGCAATCATTATGTAAGCTCGCCGTGAGCAAAAGAACTTCCACACCAGCTATGTGGGGTGCAAGTTAAACAGGTCACGTCCAGACCAAAGTATAAGTTTTGCTTTACATGCATGTAACTATCGCTGAACACACATCAGGAATTTGGGGACTGCCATAGCAGCATCTGGCATGACAGCTATCACCGGCTCGAAGTATCAAAATATAACCTAGGGGTCGTCATCAAGAGTTGCATCTTCAGGATCCAACTACCTTCGCGATCACCTCTAACTTGTCAGAACTGCACCTCCGAGATCATGAAATCAGGCACCTCGGGGTAGACATGTGACCACTGATTGCGAAAAATATGTAATCAACTCCACCTAGCTTTTATGCAGTGCTTCAGATTGCCCCGCTTTGTTCATCAGATCTATCATTTTCCATGTAAACAGTATGTAAACCGTTTTCCACACAACCACATGACACAGAACATCTTTTTGTAATTAATTCTATGATTCCTACTATTTTCCATTTTTTTACTTCAAAGGTGTTTCAATGTTTTATATTCAGTAAACTAAAACCAAACTTAATTGCTTTTACAAGATGGATAATCCAATCCCATTTGTTATTTCAAGTCACAGTGTCTCCACTTCAGAAGTACAATTTCAACATATTTGCTTGAAACACCAGGCTGGAGGCTAACAGTAAGAAATTCAAGACGGACACAACATACTTAATATGCCGTCATAATACAGAAGCTGCCTCTAGTTGTCAGATGTCCAGTTTACAATGGTTTCACCCAGTTGAATTATCCATTCAATTATGAAAACCATTCCAAGTGTTAATTAACACGTTACATCTACCTATGCTTCACATGTCTATTTAACCACAGTTGCCTACAGCAATCCATTCTGAAAATGCAATTTGAGCTAGACCACTCAAGCACACTATTTTAAAGTGGTCAATTAGACCAATCAATTGCATTAAAAACTGTCTGTCTCAACCTTATATAGAATAGGGTTTCTAGTCTGTACTCAATGGAAGGTACATGTTCAAATAGAGAAACTGACCTTTAAAACTGCCGGCAAAGTAAGCTTTCATAGAATTAAAAACTCTACTGCTGCATTGCAGCCAACGTTTTTCTAAGTTCTTTATCAGTGTACCAATCCTGTTGTAGTGTAACAATAACTACAAAACATCATTCGGTTGTATTATATATGATGACTTGATGAGTAGTCCCAATGCATCAAGAAACAGAAAACAAATACCAAATTATGGACAGCTTGCCACATTCTGTCAAATTGGTACTCCAGCCCACACTAACTCCATTACTCATAGCAACAAACCAATGTTAATATAATTATGTATTTTAATTCAGGGACATGGATACTGGATGTGTAACCTAAATTGCAGACCTGCGCAACCTCATAATTTTTGAAGTGCAGTAGTACAATTTATTTTCCAGCTGCATTATCTATGCCATCCCCTTTCTAACGACATTTACAGCCTTAGTTCATGAAGGTTCATATGTTCATCACAGTTTATAAATTGTACCTATCCGCATTTTAACTATTTCAGAAAGTTTCTAGGCTAGCTGCTCGTCCCCGGGTAAACCAAATTCTAAGATGAACAACTACAAGTATTATGCTAGCCCCCCTGTAATGACAATTGCATTTTGAGTTCTACAAACTCCATAGCTGATTAAGAGCATACCTTCGCATTCATCCTGGAGCTTTTGGGTCCATCTGACCAATTGACTGTTCGCATCAAATATCTTAATGCAGTAAGCACGCAACACCCAAAGCAACTCGCTCCCTTTGCACGATTTGTCAGTCATGTCTATAGTTTTCCCACAAATTCGAACACTGATGATGGAATCAAAGCAGTTTTACACCTACCGCTTATTCCACCCGGGCGCTTGCGGATTCATCTTGCCCATTGACAGCTCCTGGTCGGAGGCGAGCTCTCCCTTCTGGTCTTCTGGACGCCGCCGCGACGATCTGTGCTTCACCGCTGGCCACCGCCGGATGCTACTGCGTCACCTCCAGCTCCGCCCGCATGCCGCCATTCGCAGCTAGAGGGGGCGGCACCAAGCTCTCCCCTACTTCCTCAATAAGAGTGGATCAAAAAAATTGGAAACTCTGTCCGTCAATCAGCTGAGCCATTCGCCTACAAACCGAGATGAGATTGTCGGAAAAGCACAGATCCACGTACCCGTCGATTGGTTGCATCAAAAACTCCATTGTCCCTCGCCGTCGGCGCTCCATGGCTGTCTCTCGAAGTGTTCACCAACCAAATCGCACTTGGGGGTGGAGGAGGCGCTCGCCCCTGCAATGAATTCGTCCCAGCAGCCAGCGAACGGAAAGCGAACTATCCGAGCCGCGGCTCAGACGGGGTGCGCGATTCCGATCCGCCTCTCACCTCACTTTCGCGTTAAATCTTCCTATTCTACTCCGTCAACATGGCCCACTACCCACCGCGGAAGCGTACGTATTTTGCCATAGTGTGCATTTTATGGAAAACCACAGGCGCGTGTATAAAATAATGGCCCAGATCCAGAGGGATTAACCAACGACGCTGATATCCAGCTCATCTGAGCTCGTGTGCAGTTACTCCGCGTCAGCTAGATGACCGCTATACTCACTATAAGCGAGTTATAGTCTTCGCGTGGCTTTGTTTGGTCATTTGCAAAACTGTAGAAGTGGGCTCTGTGAAACATATCCATCATGTTTTTCGTCCACACGGTGCTTGTTTTTTTCTAGTGATTATAGTGCACCCTGTAGCTACCGGGCTGGCCCATTTTCTTCCCCGCGTCTATCGAGCGAGGTGACTTCTCCTAGTTGATGTGTTTGTTGAGTCGCTGCTGCATTTGCTTTGTTTTTTGTTTGTTTTTCTTTGGTTTTTTGTTTTTCTTTGTTTCTTTCTTGGTTTCTTTCTTGGTTTCTTAGCTCTCTCTCTCTCTCTCTCTCGATTTTGACTTATCCATTCTTTTGCATTGGTTTTCCTTTTTCTTGGGTTTTCTTTTTTTTAAATGAAAGCGGTTCCCCCTGCTCCATTTTATAGAATGAAGCAAACAAGAAGAAAAAAAAACATTCAACTGACATCTACAACAAGCTACCAGAACAACCAAACCTAGACTGGTCACATTACAAACCGCAAAATGCAAGAGCAGAATCAAGAGCCATTCGGTGTCTCCCTAGAGACTAGAAACTTTTATTACAGAATTCCAAAATGACACAAACTAGCATCACTGAATAGACAAAAGCGCAACTTCTACTGGGTGGTGTTTTCGCCCTGGGGAAACATCATCTGCAAGAAATCCGAAGAAGCTCCCACGTCATTTGTGCAGCAAGAGAATGCATCGCCGCAAAAGCACCGCCTGTGTGTCATTCCAGAGCACCACCCATCGTTGAAGACATACTTAGTTTCGCAAGAACACGTTTCAAACTTCTCCACGCGCGCCCTTGAAAACAGAATTCATTCCTCCGTTTCCAAATGCTCCATAAGGGAGTAGCAATCACCATATTCGGTACATGTTTACTCTTATACTTGTGCCATATAGCACAAATTTGCTTAAAACAGGTTATTTCATCAATTTGAAAGAATTTAGAGACAAAGTGTTGCAAATATGCCCTAGAGGTAATAATAAAGATGTCATTATCATATTTCCCGTTCATGATAAATGTTTATTATTCATGCTCGAATTGTATTGGACGAAAACTTAAATACATGTGTGGATACATAAACAGTACTGCGTCCCTAGTGAGCCTCTACTAGACTAGCTCGTTGATCAAAGATGGTTAAGGTTTCCTAAACATAAACATGAGTTGTCATTTGATAAAGGGATCACATCATTAGGAGAACAATGTGATTGACACACCCAACTGTAAGCTTAGCATCTCGTCGTATCACTAAGTTCACTTTGTCGTAGCTTTCATAAAGTATCTGTTCTTTAAACCATGAGATCATACCACTCCCGGATACCGGAGAAATACTTTACGGGATATCAAATGTCACTTCGTAACTAAGTGATTATAAAGTTGATCTTCAAGTATGTTCGAAGGTATTTGTCGGGTTACATGGATCGAGACTGGGATTTGTCACTCCGTGTGACAGAGAGATATCTCTGGGCCCTCTCAGTAATACAATATCACGAGAAGCTTGTATGCCTTTGAGTAATAAGTGTAGTCACTGGGATCTTGTGTTACGAAACGAGCAAAGAGACTTGCCGGTAACGATATTGAACCAGGTACGGCGATACCGACGATCAAATCTCGGGCAAGTAACATATCGCTGGATAAAGGGAATTGCATACGGGATTAACTGAATCCTTGACATCGTGGTGCAATCGATAAAGATCTTCTTTGAATATGTGGGAGTCAATATGGGCATCCATGTCCCACTATTGATTATTGACCGGAGAGGAGTCTCGGCCATGTCTGCATGTTCTCGAACTCGTAGGGTCACACACTTAACGTTCGGTAGCACTAGGGTAGTATTGAGATATTCATATGGTGAAGTATGAAAGTAGTTCAGAGTCCCGGATGTGATCTGGGACATCATGAGGAGCTCCGGAATGGTCTGAAGGTAAAGATTTATATATGTGAAGTCATATTCAGGGTTCTAGAAAATGTTCGACTTTTTTCGTTATTATATCGGGAACCTTCTAGAAGGTTCCAGAGTGGGGCACACCTGCATGGGGGGCCCACATGGATGTGGGTAGTGTGGAAAGGCCCCATACCCTGGTCTAGGCTCACCAACATTCCCCCTAAAAGGAATAGAATCATATCCCAAAGGTATAAGATTAAGATCCCTAAAAAGGGGGATAGCGATCGATGGGGAAGGAGAGGAGGGATTTCCTCCCCCCCTTGGCCAATGACCCTACAGGTTTGGAGGGTAAGCCAGCAGCCCCTCCACCCCTATATATAGTGAGGAGGCTGATGTCGCTTGAAGCTACGTCGGTATTTCCCCAAAGAGGAAGGGATGATGCAGCACAACGACGGTAGGTATTTCCCTCAGATATGAAACCAAGGTTATTGAACCAGTAGGAGAACCAAGCAACACAACATAAATAAAACCTGCACACAGATAACAAATCCTCGCAACCCGACGTGTTAAAGGGGTTGTCAATCCCTTTCGGGGTACGGCGCCTCAAGATAGGCAAATGAACGTGAGATAAATTTGTAGTAGATTGAATGATAGATCACAAATAAAATAAATAGAAATAAAACGCAGAAATGTATTTTGGTTTAATAGATCTGAAAATAAATGCAAGAGAAAAGTAGATCTCAAAGGCAAATATATGAGAAGAAAGACCCGGGGGCCGTAGGTTTCACTAGTGGCTTCTCTCGAGAAAAATAGCAAACGGTGGGTGAACAAATTACTGTTGGGCAATTGACAGAACTTCAAATAATTATGACGATATCCAGGCAATGATCATTATATAGGCATCACGTCCAAGATTAGTAGACCGACTCCTGCCTGCATCTACTACTATTACTCCACACAACGACCACTATCCAGCATGCATCTAGTGTATTAAGTTCATGGAGAAACGGAGTAATGCAATAAGAACCATGACATGATGTAGACAAGATCTATCTATGTAGAGATAGACCCCATCGTTTTATCCTTAGTAGCAATGATACACACGTGTCGTTTCCCTTTCTGTCACTGGGATCAAGCGTCGTAAGATCGAACCCACTACGAATCACTGTCGGTGTCAAAACTGGCAGATCTCAGGTAGGGGGTCACGAACTGTGCATCTGAGGATCGAAGGTAACAGGAGACAGGGACACGATGTTTACCCAGGTTCGGGCCCTCTTGATGGAGGTAATACCCTACTTCCTGCTTGATTATCTTGTATGAATATGATGTTTACAAGAGTTGATCTACCTCGAGATCGTAATGGCTAAACCCTAGATGTCTAGCCTGTATGATTATGATTATCCTCGCCTCTACAGACTAAACCCTCCGGTTTATATAGACACCAGAGGGACCTAGGGTTGTACAGAGTTGGTCTATAGAGAAAGGAATCTTCATATCCGAACGCCAAGCTTGCCATCCATGCAAAGGAGAGTCCCATCCGGACACAGGAGGAAGTCTTCTGTCTTGTATCATCATGGCCCATTAGTCCGGCCCATGTCACATAGCCCGGACGCCCGAGGACCCCTTAATACAGGACTCCCTCAGTAGCCCCTGAACCAGGCTTCAATGACGATGTGTCCAGCGCGCGGATTGTCTTCGGCATTGCAAGGCGGGTTCCTCCTCCGAATACTTCAAAGTAGTCCTTGAACACAAAAAACGTGTCCGGCTCTGCAAGACAGGCACCACATATAGTTGCAAAGAGTATAATATTTCACAAGTCCCATCTACTGACAAATTTTTGTAGCGAGACGTTACGTCCCTGCCCGGTCATTATTTCGAACCGTTTTTAGCCTCCCGCTCCATGTTTCGAGGTGCAGTTTTCATTCGCACGTCTTGTAGAAGTAGAGACCGTGTCCCCTTATCGCAAGATTCTCATCAATACGAGCATGGGTAATCCAACCGCGTCGTCCGCACGACCCTTGGGGAATAGGCGAGTTTTAAGGCGAGTGGGGAGGTGCTTGATATTCGCTGCCTTTATAAGAGGATAATGATCCAATATTTCATCCATGCCTTCTTCCTCTCTGCCCATCCATTCTCGAGCTCCAGCGCCCAAGGTTCCATCCTTTTTGCCTCCAAAAAGCACTCCGACCATGTCCGGATCTGGAACGCAGGGCAAGTGGATGGCCTCCTCCGTCACGGAGGGGAACATCACCGAGCTCCGAGAAGCGGGGTACTTGGCCCAGGGAATCACCCACCGGCTTCCGGCCAAGGGGAAAATCATCCCCACCCGGAGCCCAATGAGAGGGTGGTATTCATCCCCCACTTCATACGCGGATTAGGATTTCCCCTCCACCCCTTCGTCCGTGGACTCATGTTCTACTACAGTCTAGATTTCCATGATCTAGCCCCGAATTCTTTCCTCAACATCTCGACATTCATTGTCGTGTGCGAGGCCTTCCTCCGCATCCCACCCCACTTTGGATTATGGCTGAAGATATTCAATGTGAAGCCGAAAGTGGTGGATGGTCAACATGCAGAGTGCGGAGGTGCCATCGTGAGCAAACTGTCCAATGCCACATGGCCCACTGGCACCTTTGTGGAGACCGTCAAGGGGTGGCAGCAGCAGTGGTTCTATGTCACTGAGCCCCGCGACACCACTTGGGCCGCGGCTCCCGAATTCAAGCCCAGACCCCCAATGCGGCTTACCTCCAAGCTAAAAAAGGGCCTGGACTAGTCGTCGTCAGACGAGATATCAGCGCTGCAGGCGCGCGTCAAGAGCATGGTGGACAAGAACATCAAGCTCGTCAATGTGATCCAGGTGATCCTTTTTCACCGGATCCTTCCCTACCAAAGATGCACTTGCCATCTATGGGAGTTTGATCCGGCCAAGCACCAGACCTTGCGACAGTTCTTTGGCTCCACGCACGAAGGTATCTGGAAGGTGTTTTTCAAGGCCAATCAGATGTGGCCGCAGACGTCCGAGGACGGATACAACCTGACCCATCTAGCCAGTTTGGTACTTCAAGGTGTATCTCTTCCTGCGCATTCAAGGAAGATGTCTAAGTTTCTCCATTTGTCTTTTTAGAGCTGGATAAAGAAGGCGGAGCAGATCCAGTGTCTGGCTCCGCTGCCCGAAAACCTAGCTATCCCGCTCCTGACGAAGATGCTGGTTCCGGCACCCTACCAGGCACCGGAGAAGAAGGCCAAGAAGAAGGGCTAAGAGACAAGAAGCGGCCTCCGCTGTAAAGGCACTTCGGATGCAACATCCGAAGACGTCGAAACCCACTCCTCCCACGCCGAGAACGACGACGAGGAGGAGGAAAGCAATTCTCCCCCCGAGGGGGGAGGAAGAAAAGGGTGGCCTCCACGGGTCTGGAGGCACAGGCGGAGGCGTCCAAGAAAGGGAGACTCTCCCTTGCGGACGGTTCTGAATCGGACCCGATAGCAGCCTTGAGTGGTGTCACAGGGAGAAGCCCCTGTCCGGATCGTAAGTACTCAAAGGCACTTACACACATATATATCGAGCTCCTTTATTTCGTGGCTTTAACATGTTGAATCATGCGCTGCAGTCCGGCTCTCGTCCACCTCCAGCGATCCTCATCTTCGGGGAATTCACTGGATCCAAATGTGATGAACAGCGGGTCGCTTCCACCGGCTTCCTCCCCAAGACTACGAACGACACCGAAGTGTTGTCCGAAAGGACCCTCCGAGGCCAGGGAGAGGTACAGGAGGCCGCCGAGGTGGCGCCAGAGGGTGATACCTCGGCCATTGGACACATGGGGGAGCAGACCCCCTGGAGACTGGCGATGGGGGCCATACCCAATTCGGCCCCCAGTCGAATACTATTCCGGAGGCCCGCATGGCTCTGGAATCAGGTAAGCAACCTCCTTCAAAACAAGGAGGTGCACCTATTCCGCCGATTACCCCTGTCCATCCGGAGGCACCGGATACTCTACTGGAAGCGCTCCAAGGTGCTTCCATTGTAGAAGAACACCGTATACTTATGGGTACGGTGGTTGAGAGGGTTCAGTCCGCTAAGAGCGGACTGACCGAAGCCTGTGCCAGTCTTCTAACAGGCTTTGAGGTACGTGACTCAATTATGCAAAAAGAATGCCGTAGTACAAACAATAGCCCCTTAGACTCTGTCCGGTGTTCGAAAAGAAAGGCAGAGGATCGAATAATTTTGCAGGAGACTAATCATATATGTCTATGTGAATAAACAGGCATCGATGCTGGCTGCGACCTCCCATTCCGCCGAAGTATCTAAACTGAAGCAGAGGCTGGAGCAGGCCGATGAAGAGCTTGGCTGTGTCAAAAATAGCTTGAGGACAAGCAAGGTACGCAATGGCCTATTCAGACCTTAAAATGATAAGAATTGTTTGTGTTGATCACGTTAATATGATGCTTCATAGGAGCTACGGCCAAGGTGGAGTCCCTCCAGAAAGCTCTGAGCGAGGCCTAGAAGAAAGCGGAGAAGGAACAAGCCGCCTGCAAGAAACACGAGTCAAGGGTTGGGGAGGTTCAGTAGGAGCTCGAGGACACCGTAAAGAAATGCGAGTCCTTGGAGCGCAAGATTGCAGACCAAGAGTCCGAACTTGCTAAGGCCCGCCAAAGCGCACAAGAGGCCCGGGTTGAAGCCCAGGGCACCCTCCGGGAAGTCCAGGAGGCCAAGCAAATTGCGGCGGGTAAGACCTTTATTATGCAGAGAAAATTTGTGAAGAAAAGGTACCTCTTACTGACCCGGATTTGGAGTTCTCTAGGAGCGTTTGCGGATCTGCTTCACAGTGTTGCTGATGCTGCGGAGTTCTTCTGAGCCAAAGAGGGGAGCTCATCGGAGAAGCTATTCTGGTCGCAATACCTTGCGCCAGAGCATCCGGTGGCCCTCAGTGATCAGCTGAAATAGCTGTCTGAACTGCATAGGGTGGCCGGATTGGCCATGAAGGATTTAATAATCCGTCTATGGCCTGCCAAAGCCGTGCCCAACAGCCATTTCGGGCTCGTGAAGCGGCTAGTCGATGCCCGCCCTCGGCTTGATGCCATAAAGCGATCGGCTTGCATCAAAGGCGCGGATGGCCTTCACCCACGTCAAGGTACAGTGGACGAAGATGAACGCTGTCAAGCTTGCGACCAAGGGGCCGCCTGAGGGCAAAGAGCACCGCACGCCCAAGTGCTATTTTGATGACGTCTTGGAAGGATCCCGCATTGTAGTGGGCTAGTGTGCGAAGGATATTATCTTTGAATGAATGTATTCATGTTTATCCAGTCCTGTATTATGGAACAAAGCCTATATGTAATATATTGCTTGTTGTTTTTCAAAAATATTTCCTCCTGTGCGTCCGTTTATTTAAATCTGAGAGTTGGCCAGTCGTCGGCTTCAGCCCCCACGTAGATAGTACGGGGGTGCTCGGATTGGAACCTAAACACATTTGACCCAAGAGTTTGGTCCTTGAAGGAGGTGTTTAGTGCATCGAACCAGGCAATCGGACTATGTGGCTTTATCACCCTCACTTAGCCATAGGAGTTTGACAAATAGGAATGTAGGCGCCGTCCCTAGATTGTTTATCCAGACTAGGGGCTATAAACACCTGATCGTGTGGAAGCCGATCCGTCACATAATGCGGAAAAAATCGCGAGAGATTTTAGCCATCGAATAGCTGACCAGCTCTCGCCGCATCATGACAGTTAGTTTTCGGCTTTCTCTACTGAGGTGTTTATCCGGATGAACTAGAAACACAATCACAGTAGTTCTCCCTTTACTACCCTAGCCGACAAAACGGAACGTAAGGTAGCAAACACAGGAGCCGGGCAACCCAACTATTGACCAAAGACATGATTCGGAGCCGATGCATATAATGCAATATTCGGGGCGCCGAATTGTACTAAAAAGTGTTCAGACTTGTGGCCAACATATGGAGCGAATGGATCCCCTGGCGAGTTAAGTCGTGCCAAAGTGTACGGGTGCAATTGATAAAAAGAGTTTAAATATAATGAAGGAGTAAGCCAATGCCAACTAGAAACTGTTTCCATTATAATCTAATTGATATGTCAAAGCGTATTTGTACAAATAATGCGATAAGCAACATGGCTATTTAACATGCCGAGACCAAGGGGAAGCTGCGTATGGGTCCTGCAAACAAGCAAAGTGATCGTCAAGAAGATCATCTAGATGTTTCTGCCACATGCTTATGCTTCTTTGTTCCTTGGTATGTTTATCCTTCGAAAGGATCGATGATGAGGCCGTCATGAGGGGCCTGTGGAAAAGAAACCTGAAAAAGGATATAAAGAAAAAGGGAAAGTATGAGTGCCCGGATAAGGTCGAGCCGTATTGTGGACCATGATCGAGTTATGCCTCCGTCTTTGCCCATGGTATTTTTAGTGCGTAGTTATGTACGCGCGGTACATACGCCGTAGTTCAGTCGGGACTGAGACGGAGGCCGAATTGCTAGTCCAACTCCTGATGAGCCGGACTGTCATGCTGCGGAGTAATCCAGACTCGTTTAATAGTGTACAGGGGCTTGGCTGCCGAATTGATGTTCTGCTTGATAAGGCCGCCCTATACTTCCGCTGCCAGGGCCGCGGTGTTCTCCTCGGTACGGAAGGAGCGTTCCATGTTTCCGTTGACTGTTATGACAGCGCATGGCCCGGGCATCTTAAGTTTGAGATAGGCATAGTGTGGCACCGCATTGAAGCGAGCAAATGCGATTCGTCTGAGTAGTGCGTGATAGCCACTGCGGAAGGGGACGATGTCGAAGATCAAGTCTTCACTTCAGAAGTTGTCCGGCGATCCGAAGATGACTTCCAATGTGATTGAGCCCATGCAACGGGCCTCTACACCTGGTATTACTCCTTTAAAGGTAGTTTTGGTGGGCTTGATCCTTGATGGATCGATGCCCATCTTGCGAACTGTGTCCTGATAGAGCAGGTTAAGGCCGCTGCCACCGTCCATGAGGACCCGCGTGAGGTGGAATCCATCAATGATTGGGTTGAGGGCCAGTGCAGCTGAGCCGCCGTGACGAATACTGGTTGGATGGTCCCTGCGATCGAAAGTGATCGGGCAAGATGACCATGGATTGAATTTTGGGGCGACTGGGTCTATCGCACAGACGTCCTTGAGTGCGCGTTTGCGCTCCCTCTTGGGGATATGAGTAACGTATATCATGTTCACCGTTTTGACTTGGGGGGGGGGATTTCTTCTGTCCCCCATTGTTTGGTGGACGGGGCTCCTCGTCATCGCCCTCACTTGGCGACCCCTTCTCTTTGTCCTCAGTATATAACTTACCAGCCTGTTTAAAGACCCAACAACTTCTGTTGGTATGATTGGCAGGTTTATCAGGGGTGTCGTGGATCTGACATGGTCGATCGAGGATTCGATCCAAGCTGGATGAGCCTGAATTGTTTCTTTTAAATGGCTTCTTCCGCTGACCGGGCTTGGAGCCGTTGAATCCGGCGTTGACCGTCGTCTCATCGGTATTGTCACCGTTGTTCCGACGCTTGTGCCTGTTGTGTCGGGGCTTGCCTTTGCTATTTTTGGCTTCAGAGATGCCAGGTTCGCTTGCATTGTTGCTGCTATGGGCTAGCCAACTATCTTCACCCGCGCAAAAGCGGGTCATAAGTGTCGTGAGGGCTGCCATGGACTTCGGCTTTTCATGGCCAAGGTTGTGGGCGAGCCATTCATCGCGAATGCTATGCTTAAAGGCCGCTATGGCTTCGGCATCCGGACAGTCGACGATCTGGTTCTTTTTAATTAGGAACCTAGTCTAGAATTTTCTGGTTGACTCTCCGGGCTGTTGAACTATGTGACTTAAGTCATCGGCGTCCGGAGGTCGGACGTATGTACCCTGGAAGTTGTCGCGGAAGGCGTCTTCTAGGTCCTCCCAGCTGCCAATGGAGTTTTCTGGCAGGCTGTTTAACCAGTGCCGAGCTGGTCCCTTGAGTTTTAGCGGGAGGTATTTGATGGCATAAAGATCATCACCGTGGGCCACATGAATATGGAGGAGAAAGACCTCAATCCATACTGCGGGATCCATTGTTCCATCATATGATTCGATATTCACGGGTTTAAACCCTTCTGGGAATTCATGTTCCATTACTTCGTCAGTGAAGTAGAGGGAGTGTGCAGCGCCTCTATAGCGGGCCACGTCGCGACGTAGCTCGGATGGAGTCCGTCCGCGACTTTTGGCCCGTGTGTGGTTATGGCTGTCGTGCCCGGCTAGATGGCCATCCTCGCGCGTCTGAGCACGCCCCCGCGACCAGTAGATCGATCTGGTCTGGCCCACTCTATTTTCCAAATCCTGCCGTAGGTCGTAAGTATATTTCCGAGCTGTTGTTTCTCTACCTTTACGATGAGGTAGTACGGGCTGGTATTCGGCTTGAGCTGCCGTTTTGTCACAGCTACGTGGTGGTCGGTCAGCCACGTTACGCGCCAATGGTACGGGCACCAACGCCTCGTCGTCGAATTGAGGTAGCAGCTTACGCTTTGGGTAACTCTTGGTTGGGCGCTCGAGGCCGTATTCCTCGACTGCCAGGACGTTAGTCCACCTATCGTTGAGTAGATCTTGGTCAGCTTGGAGCTGCTGCCGCTGCTTCTTTTTCAGGCTCCTTGCTGTGGGTATTAGCCGGCGCCTAAAGCGTTCCTGCTCAAGGGGTTCCTCAGGCACGATAAAGTCTTCGTCGCCGAGGCTCACCTGCTCCTCAGAGAGTGGAAGATAATTACTATCCTCCGAGTCTTCGTTTATAGCCTGTTCATCAGGGCTAATTTGCCCATCTTCCCGATCGTCCTGTTCGGAGGCTGGTTTGACGAGGTCTTCTTGGTCTTCGGCGTTGTCCGGAGTATTGATGTCTCTGGTGCCGGTATTGCTATATTTTTCACGGTGTGATTTAGAGCGGCGCCGCTGACGTTGGCGCTTTGATTGTATCTCAGGAGGTTTATCCTCAACTGGATTTTTCTTGTTATCGCTGATGGTGTCCTGGACTAGGGGGTACTCATCACGTCATCTCCTGACCAGCTGGATTGGGCCGAGGACCCCCCATGGCGGTTCACTCATGGGCCACTTCGGGCAGCCCATGCCGCATACAAGGAAGATCCCACGAGACTTGGCGCACAAGACGAGGACTCTCCTAAACCCTAGGCCTCTGGTGTGTTATATAAACCGAGGCCAGGCTAGTCAATAGACAATCAAATATTGATGACTACAATCTCGTGGTAGACATATGTACTCTGTACTACACCAATATGAATACAATCAAAAACAGGACGTAGGTTTTTACCTCCATCAAGAGGGCCCGAACCTGGGTAAAATCTGTGTCCGTGTTACCATCGCTCCAAGACGCCTAGCTTAGGACCCCTACTACGAGATACACTGGATATAGAACCGACATTGGTGCTTTTATTGAGAGCCAGCTGGGTGATCATCGCGGATTGATGGAAGTCAAAATCAATAATCAGATGCCCTCGTATGGATCATCTGATGCTCTACTGCGTTCCGAAGATCGTTAAATGGCGGCGTCTAATCAAGGCGATAAGTGCATCCAAGGTCGATCAGGTGCTAGCCTCTGGTGTCGTACGTGGAGCAAGGACGCTCCCGAACGGCAGCAACAATCAGTTGTTGTTTTTTTAAGTTAAATTTATTTCTTGATAGATAATCTATGCAAAGATCGTCTCTGTTGGCGCGCGTGATTTTTTGTTGATAGATAATCCACCAAATACTGATGATCCAATCTATTCGGCGGTGGCCGTCGGGTAATACCTAAGGCGTCACGTGCCGGCTGTTGCCCTAATTAAAGGGAACCACGACATGCAACTATCCCAAGTCCGGAGGTGGACTGATCATGGAAGCTTGCCGATTACCAACTATGCGTGCTGACGATGTATATGAAGGCTAGTACTACTGTTACTCAGCTCGGGCACTAATCCTAGACTGTCCAATTAGTGCTGCTGCTTCGCGTGGGCAAAAAGAGAAGTTTACCTTCCTCTCAAAAAGTGTTGTGCACACTAAAAAATCTTCAGGGAGGTTTAATTATGTTTTTTATTAAGTCCTGAGATTACTTTAATAAGCAGTTTATCTACAGCGTACCTGCTACTTGTCAAGCCATGCATGGTACTAATCGTTTCACAATTTTTGAGATTTGATCCACTATGCAAACTTTCTTTCAAAAGTGCCATCATCGAGGAAGCTCTTCTGCACATACCTGCTCTTCACGTCACCCGGCTCAGGGGCTCTGGCGTCGTCGCATCGACTGGCTCCAAGAGCTCTGCCTCACAAATCCTCAGCATGGCCTATATTCGCGTCCGCTGCTTGATGATACATCGGATCCGGTCTCAATCTGACCAACGGGCGATCCAGCCGAAGAGATAGTGCGGAAGCCGTACCTTAACGAGGACTTGGCTCCATGGCGGCACACAAACAGGAAGATTTAATTCGTTTTCCCTTTTTTAATTCAGCTCTTCGTCGGCCGATGGCAGTTTCTAGTGATCATTTTCCAAAAATGCATAGATCTAAAGTACTACTAACCTAATTGACTACTAGTTTTGTAGCACAGTACCCTACATTTGGTAAGTAGATTTTAATGGTTTAAGCACTACTGCTCCACGTAAAGGCCAAGGCCAATATATTCTTGCTACTCGCTGATACTAGTTTGATACTAGTTCGGTTCAGACTACTCTCTTTTATTCCCTTTGGTCTGCTACGTTCTACATCGTCAAAAAAGTTTTGTTTCTCCTGGCTATTCGTTTAGCACATAAAATTGTTACATACAGAATATTTTCTGTTCTTTTGCTCTGCATTATTTTTGTAGAGATATTTTACCAGCACTTGTACGCGGCATCGGTCTGGACAACCTCTCGCCGTTACCCAGGCCGACCGCCCAGTGTCGACATCGCCGCACCACATCGTCGCCATCGAGCTGACCTTGGCGCTCAGCCATGCTTACCAAATTATTTGCCGCATGTATTAAATATGCATCTGTTTTCTTTTAATTACTATTGCTTCTTGCTTGCATTGTATTATGCATGCAGGTAATAAATTTGGACTGCGTCACACGGTCACCTCGGCGTGCCAACATCGTCGTCCCGCCTCCGACGACCAAATTGTGTCATTTCCTTGGCATCGCCGTGCTGTCGCTTCTTCAAGCAGACGCCCACCTCGTCGACCTGCTTCGACACATCGGATGTCGTGGGGCTCTAGTGCCACCTTACCGATCTGCTCCATCACCTCGGCTGGACTAGGGCTTTGGCATCCCTTCATCAACCTGCATGAGACTTCAGCATCCGCCGATCACAAGTTCGCCATGTTTACTGGACTGAGGACTTCATCTCGCCATATCGGCCGTGCAGTGTCGCCACTTCGTCATACCGAACTCTTCGTTCAAGCGCCTCGGCGCCCAGGCCATATTCCTTTACTTATTTGCTTCACTTAAATTAACTAAGTAGAAGATTTTTTTAAATATATATATATATATCTTTACCTTTGTTTGTTATTACTTCTTCCTTGCACTATCTTATGTGTCCAGATAATTAATTTTTGCTGCGTCACGTAGTCACCTCGGCGTATAGAGTCGTCCTCTCGCCTCCACCAAGCAAATTCCACCGTCACCATGGTGTGATACCCTGTGTCGCCATTATCGTGTCATTGTTTCATCAAACTGACGTCCATCATGCCGACCTGTTTCGACATGTCGACTGATGCGGGGGCTTCATTGTCATGCTGCCGAACTACTCTGTCTCCTCGGCTGGACCGTGGGCTTCGCCTCGGCACTTCGGCACTGTCGTGCTATCACTTCATTAAGCCGAGCTCTTCGCTCGGATACGCCAAGACCGGCTTGGGGGTTGAGACCTTGAGCCACTACAAGCCCGGCCCACGTCACACCAAGCACATTAACCAGCTAAGTCGTTTTCACGCTCAAAAATCTTTTAGGCCTCCTTTGGTTTGTAGGAATCTTATAGGAATTTCATAGGATAGGATTTTCAAAGAAAAAAAAATCCTATGAAGCCCTTTGGTTTGTAGGAATGGATTCCTAATCCTATGTAGGATAGGGTCCAATCCTTCACATTTCAAAGGAAAAAAAATATTAGCCTAGACTCAATGGAAAAATTCCTATCCTATGCATCAAATGACATCTCTTTCTTTATAGGAATTGAGATGCATGTCATCTCACTTCCTATGAAGTTCCTATTCCTATAATATTCCTATCCTATGAACCAAAGGAGGCCTTAAATTTTGTTTGGTTTGACCAAGCATTATACTTTTTTTGACAAAAAGTCTTTTGCGAAAAACTTTCTTTGTCAAAACCTTGTTTGTTACAAACATATTCAAATACCCCGTTTACTTGGAGGCTTCCTGTATGAAGACATTCTCCTTGCATATGATTATTAATGTATTGCACCATTCCTTGTTCGTGTATTATGCCAAAATATGCATCATGTTGACTTAAGTGTTCCACAAAGTTGGGTTGCCTGGCTCCTGTGCTTACTCCTACATTCCCGATTGTTCGGCTAAGGAGTAAAGGGAGCACCTCTGCGATTGTTACGACCGGGTCATCCGTACTCGTACCTCAGACGGGTGAAGGCGAAAGCTAGCGCTCTTATTGTTTTCAACTATGGTCGGCACACGACGGAACTCACGCATACACAAATCTATTGCACAAGTCTCATAGTAATCATGAGCGACCAAAGAAAGGTACCGTTGGGGCACTATTTTCTTTGAAGATGCTTCTTACCCTATGTAAGTAATATAGCATAAGTTCCCTGGGCGCGCTTTGTTTGTTACAACCTCATGGCCTGATTTCCTGGTTATCTAAAACACCGCCGATATTCTCGGTAGGCGGAGTAGATAACACTTTTCGACCCTTGGCCGAAGAGGGAGAAGCCGATGGTTAGTTAAGACGCGTTCAAAGTTCGGGTGAATGCTGATATTATATAAGTACTTCGGTACATGCAATAATTATACATAAAATTCTTTTACCCAAGTCACTTGGGGCTCTTAAATTAATATGAGCAGTTTTGTAATAGATGTTTTCTTCTTAGTCGTTGCAAAATCTTTTTCTTCCACTCCTTTATCGACTCGGGTGTATGATCAATAGCCGGGTAGCCTAGTTTCTCTCTAAAGCCGCTCGTGTTTAGTTCGCTAAACTAGTCTGAGAAACACTCCGCCTTCGGGATAGGGAGGTTGAAGCCGAAGGCTGACCCACTTGAAGTCTAGAGATCGGATTTGTCATGTCAAAGCATGACGAAAGTACAATTTTATGACCAATTTCTTGTTGGCACCAAAACAGCTTGATTCAATCTAGACATAAAGTTTTTTACGCATGTTTTTGGCCTTTGAGCTTATAACATCTTTTCACCTATTTTATGTTTTCCTTTTAGGAAGCAGGACTTTCTCTTGGTTGAGGTGTTCGGCGTGAAACTCTTTTCTAAAACTACAGTTCAACATCTTTTCTGCCGAACCCCACCTCGGTATTGTCAAAACATACATGACAATTGAACTAGTTCCCGAGGAGGTACGATCCTAGGGTCGGCCATGTTGCCCAACCCAATTCTCGGGGGGCTACTGCATTGGCAATCAAATGCAGAAAATTTAAGTGCAATATAGTTTCCGAGGAGATTATGATCCTCAGGTTGGTCGGCCGCACCCAACCTGAGTCTCGAGGCTTTGCACACCGCTTTTTGTGTCCCGAAGTATTCTGCCGAGCTAGGAGTTGATCCTCAGGCCGATTTATCAAATCAACCTGAATCTCAGGGGCTACTGGGATCAGCGGTCTTATGTCATCCTTCAGGTGCATCTCGGGTTTTAGACCGACACACACCTTGAGGGCTACTGGCAATATATATCGGCAGAGAATAAATTGCACCAATCGAAAATATTCACAAAAAATCAGCCCACAGTCGGGGTGGTGCACCACCTCAGAGGCTGTCCGGCATAAAGCTCGGGCGCTAGTGGCTGGCTCCATAGAGGGCATTTCCAGCATAAAGCTCGGATTCGAATGGATCATTCCATAGAAGACTACTCCGACATTTTAGCTCGGATAAACTCCTTCAACTTTTTTGAACCAAGGTTATCTATGACACCTCGGATATAGTCCGACGTTGGAGCTCGGATACAGTCCAGCATTGGAGCTTGGACATAGTCTAGCATTGGAGCTCGGATATAGTCCGGCGCTGGAGCTCGGATGCAGTTCGGCGTTGGAGCTTGGCTGTAACGATACTCCTCGGATACATTCCGGCGTTGGAGCTCGGAAGCGGTCCGACATTGGTGCTCGGCTGCAAAAGGTCCCTCGAATACAGTCTGGCGTTGGAGCTCGGACGCAAGAGGATGCCGCCGCCCGGGAACAACTTCAAACCCGAGGTGTGGCATAAAAATAACAAGGCACTGATAAAGGCCGGAAACTTAAAAGGGCTCCTCGGATACCCAACATGTAAACTCTTCGGATGCACTTCGGTGATCCTCAAGATCGAAGATGAGAAGATTTGTTGAACCAGTTTTCAAGATCGACGACCAAAGATGAAGAACAGTTCGGAAGAATCGAGGAGCGTACGCAAGTTGAAGACCGGTTCAGGGGGCTACTTACGGTGTCCTGGACTAGGGGGTACTCACCACGTCGTCTCCTGACCAGCTGGATTGGGCCGAGGACCCCCCATGGCGGTTCACTCATGGGCCACTTCGGGCAGCCCATGCCGCATACAAGGAAGATCCCACGGGACTTGGCGCACAAGACGAGGACTCTCCTAAACCCTAGGCCTCTGGTGTGTTATATAAACCGAGGCCAGGCTAGTCAATAGACAATCTAATATTGATGACTACAGTCTCGTGGTAGACATATGTACTCTGTACTACACCAATATGAATACAATTAAAAGCAGGACGTAGGGTTTTACCTCCATCAAGAGGGCCCGGACCTGGGTAAAATCTGTATCCGTGTTACCATCGCTCCAAGATGCCTAGCTTAGGACTCGTACTACGAGATACGCTGGATATAGAACCGACAATCGCCATTACCCTCTTTGGGTGTATCCACCATGTACACGTCATACAAAGAGGTGGCCGTCCAGCGTTCGGTAAATGGTGGGTTTTGGGCCCGCTCTTCTCCAGTGTCGTCATCCATACCATCGATGTCTTTGGAGCCGTAATCGAGCATGTCGGTTAAGTCCTCGAAAGTGGCTATGAAGTGGGTGGTGGGTGGGACGTAAAATTCCCCGTTCCCAGCCCCTAGTCCGGGCTGGGCATAGTTTGGACGTTGCCCCTCTTTAATGATGAGGGATCACATTAAGTCCAGAGCCTCGCTTAAAGGCGAGGTTCGGCCAGGGAGAAGGGAGTTCATGGAGTACGACGGGGATGAAACTCCTTGGCCGAGCTCACATGATACTGACTCCGAGGGTTCGGGGTCAGTGTTCGAAGAAGAGTTCGGCTTCATGATGATTGCCGGTGACACTGCTTCCTCCGGCTCTCCCGTTGAAAGTGCAACTATCCCTAGGTGGTTTTGGTAATTCATAACAACATATAGCTCATTGAGCTAATGCTATTCCAAGATGATTATTTCAGGAAAGCTCAATGATTGGCATGGCATGGATGTGAAAGTGGAACCCTCAAAATGCTAAGGACAAAGGATTGGCTCAAGCTCAAAAGCTCAAGACTCTTCATTTTATATTTTAGTGATCCAAGATCACATTGAGTCTTTAGGAAAAGCCAATACTATTAAGGAGGGATGAGGTGTTGCTTAATGAGCCTCTTGCTTCATGTGCTTAATGATATGCTCCAAAATCCTCAACTACTTTCCCATATCCACATATGACCTAAACCCTAAGCCAAACTCGGTCCTACCGATTCTTCCTATCCGGCGCCACCGAGTTTCACTTGTCATTAGCCACTGCCAAACCCTAGCAATTCGGTCCTACCGATAAGGATCTCGGTCTCACCGAGATGGGGTTGCAAACTCTCTGTTTTGAAGGAAATATGCCCTAGAGGCAACAATAAAGTTATTATTTATTTCCTTATAATCATGATAAATGTTTATTATTCATGCTAGAATTGTATTAACCGGAAACGTAATACATGTGTGAATACATAGACAAACAAAGTGTCACTAGTATGCCTCTACTTGACTAGCTCGTTAATCAAAGATGGTTATGTTTCCTAACCATGAACAATGAGTTGTTATTTGATTAACAAGGTCACATCATTAGTTGAATGATCTGATTGACATGACCCATTCCATTAGCTTAGCACACGATCGTTTAGTATGTTGCTATTGCTTTCTTCATGACTTATACATGTTCCTATGACTACGAAACCCGACAGTGGCATCCGAGCCTAGGTTATTTATGTTGATGTTATATGCACGAGTAAAACACAAGTGAGTTGTGGAGGATACAAGTCATACTGCCTACCAGCATGTCATACTTTGGTTCGGCGGTATTGTTGGATGAGACGACCCGGACCAACATTACGCGTACGCTTACGCGAGACCGGTTCTCCCGACGTGCTTTGCACACAGGTGGCTTGCGGGCGACTGTCTCTCCAACTTTAGTTGAACCAAGTATGGCTACGCCCGGTCCTTGCGAAGGTTAAAAACGGAGTCTATTTGACAAATTATCATTGTGGTTTTGATGCGTAGGTGAGATTGGTTCTTACTTAAGCCCGTAGCAGCCACGTAAAACATGCAACAACAAAGTAGAGGACGTCTAACTTGTTTTTGCAGGGCATGTTGTGATGTGATATGGTCAAGGCATGATGCTGAATTTTATTGTATGAGATGATCATGTTTTGTAACCAAGTTATCGGCAACTGGCAGGAGCCATATGGTTGTCGCTTTATTGTATGCAATGCAATCGCGATGTAATGCTTTACCTTATTACTAAACGGTAGTGATAGTTGTGGAAGCATAAGATTGGCGAGACGACAATGATGCTACGATGGAGATCAAGGTGTCGCGCCGGTGACGATGATGATCATGACGGTGCTTCGGAGATGGAGATCACAGGCACAAGATGATGATGGCCATATCATATCACTTATATTGATTGCATGTGATGTTTATCTTTTATGCATCTTATCTTGCTTTGATTGACGGTAGCATTATAAGATGATCTCTCACTAAATTATCAAGAAGTGTTCTCCCTGAGTATGCACCGTTGCGAAAGTTCTTCGTGCTGAGACACCACATGATGATCGGGTGTGATAGGCTCTACGTTCAAATACAACGGGTGCAAAACAGTTGCGCACGCAGAATACTCAGGTTATACTTGACGAGCCAAGCATATACAGATATGGCCTCGGAACACGGAGACCGAAAGGTCGAGCGTGAATCATATAGTAGATATGATCAACATAATGATGTTCACCGATGAAACTACTCCATCTCACGTGATGATCGGACATGGTTTAGTTGATTTGGATCACGTGATCACTTAGAGGATTAGAGGGATGTCTATCTAAGTGGGAGTTCTTAAGTAATATGATTAATTGAACTTAAATTTATCATGAACTTAGTACCTGATAGTATCTTGCTTGTTTATGTTGATTGTAGATAGATGGCTCGTGCTGTTGTTCCGTTGAATTTTAATGCGTTCCTTGAGAAAGCAAAGTTGAAAGATGATGGTAGCAATTACACGGACTGGGTCCGTAACTTGAGGATTATCCTCATTGCTGCACAGAAGAATTACGTCCTGGAAGCACCGCTGGGTGCCAGGCCTGCTGCTGGAGCAACGCCAGATGTTATGAACGTCTGGCAGAGCAAAGCTGATGACTACTCGATAGTTCAGTGTGCCATGCTTTACGGCTTAGAATCGGGACTTCAACGACGTTTTGAACGTCATGGAGCATATGAGATGTTCCAGGAGTTGAAGTTAATATTTCAAGCAAATGCCCGGATTGAGAGATATGAAGTCTCCAATAAATTCTATAGCTGCAAGATGGAGGAGAACAGTTCTGTCAGTGAGCATATACTCAAAATGTCTGGGTATAATAATCACTTGATTCAATTGGGAGTTAATCTTCCAGATGATTGCGTCATTGACAGAATTCTCCAATCACTGCCACCAAGCTACAAGAGCTTCGTGATGAACTATAATATGCAAGGGATGAACAAGACTATTCCCGAGCTCTTCGCGATGCTGAAAGCTGCGGAGGTAGAAATCAAGAAAGAGCATCAAGTGTTGATGGTCAACAAGACCACTAGTTTCAAGAAAAAGGGCAAAGGAAAGAAGAAGGGGAACTTCAAGAAGAACAGCAAGCCAGTTGCTGCTCAAGAGAAGAAACCCAAGTCTGGACCTAAGCCTGAAACTGAGTGCTTCTACTGCAAGCAGACTGGTCACTGGATGCGGAACTGCCCAAAGTATTTGGCGGATAAGAAGGATGGCAAGGTGAACAAAGGTATATGTGATATACATGTTATTGATGTGTACCTTACTAATGCTCGCAGTAGCACCTGGGTATTTGATACTGGTTCTGTTGCTAATATTTGCAACTCGAAACAGGGGCTACGGATTAAGCGAAGATTGGCTAAGGACGAGGTGACGATGCGCGTGGGAAACGGTTCCAAAGTCGATGTGATCGCGGTCGGCACGCTACCTCTACATCTACCTTCGGGATTAATATTAGACCTAAATAATTGTTATTTGGTGCTAGCGTTGAGCATGAACATTATATCTGGATCTTGTTTAATGCGAGACGGTTATTCATTTAAATCAGAGAATAATCGTTGTTCTATTTATATGAGTAATATCTTTTATGGTCATGCACCCTTGAAGAGTGGTCTATTTTTATTGAATCTCGATAGTAGTAATACACATATTCATAATGTTGAAGCCAAAAGATGCAGAGTTGATAATGAAAGTGCAACTTATTTGTGGCACTGTCGTTTAGGTCATATCGGTGTAAAGCGCATGAAGAAACTCCATACTGATGGACTTTTGGAACCACTTGATTATGAATCACTTGGTACTTGCGAACCGTGCCTCATGGGCAAGATGACTAAAACACCGTTCTCCGGTACTATGGAGAGAGCAACAGATTTGTTGGAAATCATACATACCGATGTATGTGGTCCGATGAATATTGAGGCTCGTGGCGGATATCGTTATTTTCTCACCTTCACAGATGATTTAAGCAGATATGGGTATATTTACTTAATGAAACATAAATCTGAAACATTTGAAAGGTTCAAAGAATTTCAGAGTGAAGTTGAAAATCATCATAACAAGAAAATAAAGTTTCTACGATCTGATCGTGGAGGAGAATATTTGAGTTACGAGTTTGGTGTACATTTGAAAAACTGTGGAATAGTTTTGCAACTCACGCCACCCGGAACACCACAACGTAATGGTGTGTCCGAACGTCGTAATCGTACTTTACTAGATATGGTGCGATCTATGATGTCTCTTATTGATTTACCGCTATCATTTTGGGGTTATGCTCTAGAGACGGCCGCATTCACGTTAAATAGGGCACCATCAAAATCCGTTGAGACGACGCCTTATGAACTGTGGTTTGGCAAGAAACCAAAGTTGTCGTTTCTTAAAGTTTGGGGCTGCGATGCTTATGTGAAAAAGCTTCAACCTGATAAGCTCGAACCCAAATCGGAGAAATGTGTCTTCATAGGATATCCAAAGGAAACTATTGGATACACCTTCTATCACAGATCCGAAGGCAAGACTTTTGTTGCTAAATTCGGAAACTTTCTTGAGAAGGAGTTTCTCTCGAAAGAAGTGAGTGGGAGGAAAGTAGAACTTGACGAGGTAACTGTACCTACTCCCTTGTTGGAAAGTAGTACATCACAGAAAATTGTTTCTGCGACACCTACACCAATAAGTGAGGAAGTTAATGATAATGATCATGAAACTTCAGAACAAGATACTACTGAACCTCGTAGATCAACCAGAGTAAGATCCGCACCAGAGTGGTACGGTAATCCAGTTCTGGAAAGTCATGCTACTAGATCATGATGAACCTACGAACTATGAAGAAGCGATGGTGAGCCCAGATTCCGCAAAGTGGCTTGAAGCCATGAAATCTGAGATGGGATCCATGTATGAGAACAAAGTATGGACTTTGGTTGACTTGCCCGATGATCGGCAAGCAATTGAGAATAAATGGATCTTCAAGAAGAAGACTGACGCTGATGGTAATGTTACTGTCTACAAAGCTCGACTTGTCGCGAAAGGTTTTCGACAAGTTCAAGGGATTGACTACGATGAGACCTTCTCACCCGTAGCGATGCTTAAGTCCGTCCGAATCATGTTAGCGATTGCCGCATTTTATGATTATGAAATTTGGCAGATGGATGTCAAAACTGCATTCCTGAATGGACTTCTGGAAGAAGAGTTGTATATGATGCAACCGGAAGGTTTTGTCGATCCAAAGGGAGCTAACAAAGTGTGCAAGCTCCAGCGATCCATTTATGGACTGGTGCAAGCCTCTCGGAGTTGGAATAAACGTTTTGATAGTGTGATCAAAGCATTTGGTTTTATACAGACTTTCGGAGAAGCCTGTATTTACAAGAAAGTGAGTGGGAGCTCTGTAGCATTTCTGATATTATATGTGGATGACATATTGCTAATTGGAAATGATATAGAATTTCTGGATAGCATAAAGGGATACTTGAATAAAAGTTTTTCAATGAAAGACCTCGGTGAAGCTGCTTACATATTAGGCATTAAGATCTATAGAGATAGATCAAGACGCTTAATTGGACTTTCACAAAGCACATACCTTGACAAAATTTTGAAGAAGTTCAAAATGGATCAAGCAAAGAAAGGATTCTTGCCTGTGTTACAAGGTGTGAAATTGAGTAACACTCAATGCCCGACCACTGCAGAAGGTAGAGAGAATATGAAAGATTTTCCCTATGCATCAGCCATAGGATCTATCATGTATGCAATGCTGTGTACCAGACCTGATGTGTGCCTTGCTATAAGTTTAGCAGGGAGGTACCAAAGTAATCCAGGAATGGATCACTGGACAGCGGTCAAGAACATCCTGAAATACCTGAAAAGGACTAAGGATATGTTTCTCGTATATGGAGTTGACAAAGAGCTCACCGTAAAAGGTTACGTTGATGCAAGCTTTGACACTGATCCGGACGATTCTAAATCGCAAACCGGATACGTATTTACATTAAACGGTGGAGCTGTCAGTTGGTGCAGTTCTAAACAAAGCGTCGTAGCGGGATCTACATGTGAAGCGGAGTACATAGCTGCTTCAGAAGCAGCGAACGAAGGAGTCTGGATGAAGGAGTTCATATCCGATCTAGGTGTCATACCTAATGCATCGGGTCCAATGAAAATCTTTTGTGACAATACTGGTGCAATTGCCTTGGCAAAGGAATCCAGATTTCACAAAAGGACCAAACACATCAAGAGACGCTTCAACTCCATCCGGGATCTAGTCCAGGTGGGAGACATAGAGATTTGCAAGATACATACGGATCTGAATGTTGCAGACCCGTTGACTAAGCCTCTTCCACGAGCAAAACATGATCAGCACCAAAGCTCCATGGGTGTTAGAATCATTACAGTGTAATATAGATTATTGACTCTAGTGCAAGTGGGAGACTGAAGGAAATATGCCCTAGAGGCAATAATAAAGTTATTATTTATTTCCTTATAATCATGATAAATGTTTATTATTCATGCTAGAATTGTATTAACCGGAAACATAATACATGTGTGAATACATAGACAAACAAAGTGTCACTAGTATGCCTCTACTTGACTAGCTCGTTAATCAAAGATGGTTATGTTTCCTAACCATGAACAATGAGTTGTTATTTGATTAACGAGGTCACATCATTAGTTGAATGATCTGATTGACATGACCCATTCCATTAGCTTAGCACACGATCGTTTAGTATGTTGCTATTGCTTTCTTCATGACTTATACATGTTCCTATGACTATGAGATTATGCAACTCCCGTTTGCCGGAGGAACACTTTGGGTGCTACCAAACATCACAACGTAACTGGGTGATTATAAAGGAGCATTACAGGTGTCTCCGAAGGTAGATGTTGGGTTGGCGTATATCGAGATTAGGATTTGTCACTCCGATTATCGGAGAGGTATCTCTGGGCCCTCTCGGTAATACACATCACATAAGCCTTGCAAGCATTACAACTAATATGTTAGTTGTGAGATGATGTATTACGGAACGAGTAAAGAGACTTGCCGATAACGAGATTAAACTAGGTATTGGATACCGACGATCGAATCTCGGGCAAGTAACATACCGATGACAAAAGGAACAACGTATGTTGTTATGCGGTCTGACCGATAAAGATCTTCGTAGAATATGTAGGAGCCAATATGGGCATCTAGGTCCCGCTATTGGTTATTGACCGGAGACGTGTCTCGGTCATGTCTACATTGTTCTCGAACCCGTAGGGTCCGCACGCTTAAGGTTACGATGACAGTTACATTATGAGTTTATGCATTTTGATGTACCGAAGGTTGTTCGGAGTCCCAGATGTGATCAAGGACATGACGAGGAGTCACGAAATGGTCGAGACGTAAAGATTGATATATTGGAAGCCTATGTTTGGACATCGGAAGTATTCCGGGTGAAATCGGGATTTTACCGGGTTACCGGGAGGGTTACCGGAACCCCCCGGGAGCCATATGGGCCTACATGGGCCTTAGTGGAAAGGAGAAAGGGGCAGCCCAAGGTGGCTGCGCCACTTCCCCCTCCCCTAGTCCTATTAGGACTAGGAGAAGGTGGCCGGACCCCCTCTCCCTCTTTCCCCCTTTGGGGAATCCTAGTTGGAATAGGATTGGAGGGGAGTCCTACTCCCGGAAGGAGTAGGACTCCTCCTGCGCCTCCCTCCTTGGCCGGCCAGCCTCCCCCCTCTACTCCTTTATATACGGAGGCAGGGGACACCTCTAGACACACAAGTTGATCCACGTGATCTATTCCTTAGCCGTGTGCGGTGCCCCCTGCCACCATATACCTCGATAATACTGTAGCGGAGTTTAGGTGAAGCCCTGCTGCTGTAGTACATCAAGATCGTCACCACGCCGTCGTGCTGACGGAACTCTTCCCCAACACTTTGCTAGATCGGAGTCCGGGGATCGTCATCGAGCTGAACGTGTGCTCGAACTCGGAGGTGCCGTAGTTTCGGTGCTTGATCGGTTGGATCGTGAAGACGTACGACTACTTCCTCTACGTCGTGTCATCGCTTCCGCAGTCGGTCTGCGTTGGGTACGTAGACAACACTCTCCCCCTCGTTGCTATGCATCACATGATCTTGTGTGTGCGTAGGAAATTTTTTGAAATTACTACGAAACCCGACATGTTTCCCTTTCGTAACTTTTCGGTCCCACCGAAAGAGCGAATCGGTCCCACTGAGATTGCAATGTAAACTCAGTGTTTCCCCTTTGTAACTTTTCGGTCTCACCGAGTTCCACTCGGTCTCACCGAAAGAGCAAATCGGTCCCACCGAGTTTGCCTGACCAACTCTCTGGTTAGCTAATTACCAAATTCGGTCTCACCAAGTTTGTGTAATCGGTCTCACCGAGATTACGTTATGCCCAAACCCTAACCGAATCGGTCCTACCGAGTTGCATGTCAGTCCCACCGAAATTCCTAACAGTCACTAGGTTTACTATTTCGGTCAGACCGAGTTTTCTGATTCGGTCCCACCGAGATTGGAAAACTGTGTAACGGTTGGATTTTGTGTGGAGGCTATATATACCCCTCCACCTCTTTCTCATTCTATGAGAGAGCCATCAGAACACACACACCATTCCAAGTCATATGTTCTGAGAGAGAGCCACCTACTCATGTGTTGAGACCAAGACATTCCATTCCTACCATATGAATCTTGATCTCTAGCCTTCCCAAGTTGCTTTCCACTCAAATCTTCTTTCCACCAAATCCAAATCCTATGAGAGAGAGTTGAGTGTTGGGGAGACTATCATTTGAAGCACAAGAGCAAGGAGTTCATTACCTACACACCATTTGTTACTTCTTGGAGAGTGGTGTCTCCTAGATTGGCTAGGTGTCACTTGGGAGCCTCCGACAAGATTGTGGAGTTGAACCAAGGAGTTTGTAAGGGCAAGGAGATCGCCTACTTCATGAAGATCTACCGCTAGTGAGGCAAGTCCTTCGTGGGCGATGGCCATGGTGGGATAGACAAGGTTGCTTCTTCATGGACCCTTTGTGGGTGGTTGCTTCTTTGTGGACCCTTCGTGGGTGGAGCCCTGTGTGGACTCGCGCAACCGTTGCCCTTGGGTGGAGCCCTGTGTGGACTCGCGCAACCGTTACCCTTCGTGGGTTGAAGTCTCCATCAACGTGGATGTAGGATAGCACCACCTATCCGAACCACGGGAAAAACATCCGTGTCTCCAATAGCGTTTGAATTCTCCAAACCCTTCCCTTTACATTCTTGCAAGTTGCATGCTTTACTTTTCGCTGCCAATATACTCTTTGCATGCTTGCTTGAATTGTGTGATGATTGCTTGACTTGTCCTAAAATAGCTAAAATCTGCCAAGAACTAAAATTGGGAAAAGGTTAAGTTTTTATTTGGTCAAGTAGTCTAATCACCCCCCTCTAGACATACTTTCGATCCTACACCCGTACTAGGCTTAATAGCCGCAGAGAGTCCGGCGGGCTCGGGAATCCCGTCTTCGGACCTGGAGTCACGCTTCGGATTTAAGGCTGGAGCGGAGGTTGGGGTCACGAATCCTTGGAAGATCAAGTCTCCTTAGATGTCAGCGACAGAATCCATATTTCCAAAACTAATCTGGTGACCTGGGGCGTAGCTGTCGATCTGCTCTAGATGGCCAAGCGAGTTGGCCCATAGTGCGAAGCCGCCGAACACAAAGATCTGGCCAGGGAGAAAGACCTCCCTCAGGGCAGCATTGTTGTAGATGACTGATGGAGCCATCGAACCTTCTCGCGACGACACAACGGAACTCTCAATGAAAGCACCCATTTAGTAAGCGGGAGGTCTTGAGTTAAACTCTTAATGAAAGCACCAATGTTGGTGTCAAAACCAACAGATCAAGCACCTCTTCCCATGGCAATATAAATAGATCAAGTTGGCCAAACAAAACCCAAATATCGGAGAAGAAATACGAGGCTATAAGAGATCATGCATAAAAGAGATCAAAGAAACTCAAATACTTTCATGGATATAAAAAGATAGATATGATCATAAACTCAAAGTTCATCGATCCCAACAAACACACCACAAAAGAGTTACATCATATGGATCTCCAAGAGACCATTGTATTGAGAATCAAGAGAGAGAGAGAGATGAAGCCATCTAGCTACTAACTACGGACCCGAAGGTCTACAAAGAACTACTCACGCATCATCGGAGAGGCACCAATGCAAGTGGTGAACCCCATCTGAGATGGTGTCTAGATTGGATCTGGTGGTTCTGGACTCTGAGGTGGCTGGATGAATATTTCATCGACTCCACTAGGGTTTCTGGAATATTGGGGTATGTATAGAGCAAAGAGGCAGTCCAGGGGCACTCGAGGTGGGCACAACCCACCAGGGCACGCCTGGGCCTCCTGGCGCACCCTGGTGGGTCGTGCCCCCTCGAGGCACCCGCCCATGCGCAGCAGGGAGGCGCGCCCTACCCCTAGGCGCGCCCCCACCCTCGTGGGCCCCTCGTGGCTCCCCTGACCGGCTTCTTTCGCCTATATATGTCCATATACCCTAAAAACATCGGGGAACATAATAGATCGGGAGTTCCGCCGTCGCAAGCCTCTGTAGCCACCAAAAACCAATTGGGACCCTGTTCCGGCACCCTGCCGGAGGGGGGGATCCCTGACCGGTGGCCATCTTCATCATCCCGGCGCTCTCCATGACGAGGAGGGAGTAGTTCACCCTCGGGGCTGAGGGTATGTACCAGTAGCTATGTGTTTGACCTCTCTCTCTCTCTCTCGTGTTCTTGAGTTGGCACGATCTTGATGTATCGTGAGCTTTGCTATTATAGTTGGATCTTATGATGTTTCTCCCCCTCTACTCTCTTGTAATGAATTGAGTTTTCCCTTTGAAATTATCTTATCGGATTGAGTCTTTAAGGATTTGAGAACACTTGATGTATGTCTTGCATGTGCTTATCTGTGGTGACAATGAGATATCACGTGATCCACTTGATGTATGTTCTGCTGATCAACTTGCGAGTTCCGTGACCTCGTGAACTTATGCATAGGGGTTGGCACACGTTTTCGTCTTGACTCTCGGTAGAAACTTTGGGTCACTCTTTGAAGTTCTCTGTGTTGGTTGAATTGATGAATCTAAGATTGTGTGATGCATATCGTATAATCATACCCAGGGATACTTGAGGTGACATTGGAGTATCTAGGTGACATTAGGGTTTTGGTTGATTTGTGTCTTAAGGTGTTATTTTACAACGGACTCTTTCCTAGATCGATCAGAAAGGATAACTTTGACACTACAAAAAAAGACACATTCGTGACATTTTGGGCCGAACGCAATTTTTTTCTGTCATACATATGACACTTCTATGACGATAATTGTGACGAAACCCGGTATCATCATAGGCTCCTAGTTCTATGACAAAAAATCATGACAGAAAATGGGCTTTTCGTCCTGGGCGGGCCGGAGACGCAGCTGCATGACATTCTTTGGGTCGTCCATGACGGAAAAAACCATGGTAGAAGCGAGGGGGAGGAAAATTTCGGGGAGTTCCCGGTTACGGTGGGAGGTCGGGGGCCGAGCGATGCGCGTTTCTCTCGTACACGTACGCGCGTGTGTGCGAGGCGTTGGCTCTAACTGAACCCGAGCGAGGCGTTGGGCTCTAACTGAACCCGAGCGATTGCACTGCTGGCTACACGTTACTGAACCCGAGAGATCGATCGATGGCTGTTAACTGAACCCGATCGAGCGATTCCTTCGCTACTGCTGCTAACAAAAGCCGATCGATGCTGCCTCTGGATGAACAGTGAGCGTTGCGGGGGGGGGGGGGGGATGAACAGGACCACCCCGTGGAGGGCAGGATGAACAGTAGAAGGTGGAGCGCAGGATGAACAGTAGCCCGTGGAGGGGTGGTTGAACAGGAGCCCGTGGAGAGGGCTGGTTGAACAGCATCCGGTGGAGTAGCGCGCGGTGGAGGCTGGATGAACAGGAGCCCGTGGATGAACAGTCACAGGTGGAGGTTGGAGGAGGTCGACGGTGGATGAACAATAACTCGTGGAGGCTGGAGGGGGTCGACGGTGGAGATGAACAGTATCCCGTGGAGTCCCGTTTTGCGGTACGCCACACCCCTCCCGATGAACAGGACCCCCGTTTCGACCGTAGCGCTCCAACACAAGTCCGTTTCGTCCGTTTTGCGGTACGCCACACCCCTCCTGATCAACAGGACCCCCGTTTCGACCGTAGGAGGTCCGTTTCCTCCGTTTTGTGGTACACCAGACCCCTCCCGATCAACAGGATCCCGTTTGGAACGTGGCTGGCGAACACAAGGCCGTCTCCTCTGTTCTGTGGTACGCCAGGCCTCGTTTCCATCGCCTGTTCCATCCAAGCCCTCCCGATGAACACGACGCATTCCGTTGCCTCCCCATGAACACGACGCATTCCGTTGCCTCCCGATGAACACGACGACGACGTTGTTTCTCCGTTCTGACCCAACAATGTACATGAGCCCTGGCCGTACGTATCGTGAGTAGGCGTTCGAGACCCCGCCCGTATGTACACATACGCGGCCGTATTTTCTTTCTTGCACCCTGGCCGTTGTACGTACGTGTACATGCTACGTGCGCTCCTCTACTACGACACGTGCGCGCCTCTACTATGACACGTGCGCGCCTCTACATCGACCAGTATGTATGTACACGTTCGCGACCAGAATGACAATGCTACGTACGCTTCGACCAGGTGGGTCTCGACTGTCAGGCACTTCCTTGCCTGCGAAGATGTAGCTGGTGGGTCCAGCAGTCAGGGGGGCGAAATACGGTGGCCCGTCCGGTGGGTCCCCGCTGTCAGGTGGAGGAATAATTATTTTGCATGTAATAAGGAGGCACTTCCTTGCTGCGGCCGTGGATCCAGCTGTCAGCCTCTCCACGTACAGTCCACGTCTGATGGAAGCCGTTCCTTGACCACGTTGACCATGCCGCGCCGAGAGCACCAGGGCGTTGGACGATGGCGAGGCCTAGGAAGGGGACGACGCGGAGCCGGGGAAGACGCGGCAGTGGATGCCCACGCATAGAGGAGTACGAGGGCACTGGTTCGCTGCGGTGCGAGGCTGCCGTCGCCGTAGAGTAACTGGGGGTGTGGGTGAGTAGAGGGATGGCCTGGCCAGCGGTGGGAGTAGTAGGGTGCGGTGAGGCCTCCGCCGCATCGCATCCGGCCACGGGAGGCAGGAGCACGAGGCACAACCGGCGCTGGTTTGGGCGGCTGGAGCAAGAAGACCAGATGTTGAAGAAGCACTACGGCCGTTGGATGGACATCATACGGTCACTGGAGCTAGAATCGTGCATATTGACTAAGTTGACAAAGCCCTCCGTCCCCGTCAACTTAGTAGGCCCACTAGTCAGCCTCTCACCAAGGTGGGTCCCAGCTAGCATGGGGGTATTCATTTTTTGTGCGTAATAAGGAGGAACTTCCGGTGGGTCCGAGCTGACAGCAGGGGGAATGTTTTTTTTCACGAAATACGGTGGCCCGTCGGGTGGGTCCCAGCAGTTAGGGGCAAACGTTTTTTTTTGCGATATACTGGTGGGCGTCCGGTGGGTCCCTGCTATCAGGTGGAGGAATAATTATTTTCCACGTAATAAGGAGGCACTTCCTTGCGGCTGCCGTGGACCTAGCTGTCAGCCTCTCCACGTCAGTATTCTTCTGATGGAATTCGGTCGTTGACCGCATTGACCACGCCGCGCCCACAGCACCACAACGGTGGACGACGGCGAGGCCTAGGAAGGGGACGACGCGGAGCTGGGGAAGACGCGGCAGTGGATGCCCACGCGGAGAGGAGTACGAGGGTTCACTGGTTCGGCTGCGCTGCCGCCGCCGCAGAATAACAGGGGGTGTGGGTGAGTGGAGTGGAGGGATGGCCTGGCCAGCGGTGGGAGTAGTATGGGGGCGGCGAGGCCTTCGAGGCAGCACAGTCGGCCACGGGAGGCAGGAGCAGGCGGCACGACCGACGCTGCTTTGGGCGGCTGGAGCAAGAAGACCAGAGGTTGAAGAAGCACTACGGCCATTGGATGGACATCATACGGTCAGTCGAGCTAGAATCGTGCATATTGACTAAGTTGACAAAGCCCTTCGTCCCTTTCAACTTAGTAGGCCCACTATACTGGGTCCCAGCTAGCAGGGGGAGTATTCAATTTTTTTGTGCATAATAAGGAGGCACTTCCTTGCGTGCGAAGATATAGCTGGTGGTTCCGAGCTGTCAATGGCGGTAACGTTTTTTTCGCGAAATAAAGAGGCCGTTTCGGTGGGTCCCAGATGTCAGGTGGAGGAAATCATTATTTCGCGCGTAATAAGGAGGCATTTCCTTGCGTGCGGCCGTGGACCCAGCTGTCAGCCTCTCCACGTATAGTCCACTTCAGATGCATGTCGGTCATTGACCACGCTGACCACGCCACGCCGAGAGCACCAGGGCGGTGGACGACGGTGAGGCCTAGGAAGGGAACGACACGGAGGCAGGGAAGACTCGGCCGTTGTTTTTGTTTCCCACGCGGAGGGGAGTACGAGTGTACGAGGGTTTACTGGTTCATCTGCCGTCGCCGGAGAATAACAGCAGGTGTGGGTGAGTAGAGGGATGGCTAGGCTAGCGATGGGAGTACGGTGGGGCGGTGAGGCCTGCGCGGCAGCACAGCCGTCCGCGTGGAGGAGGGAGCAGGCAGTCCCACCGGTGCCTGTTTGAGCGGCTAGAGCAGGAAGAGCAGAGATTGAAGAAGCACGACGGCCGTTGGATGGACATCCAACAGTATACAGGCCATCTGTGGAAAGCCTCAAATATGTGGAAAACAACATACAACCCATCTGCCATTATTTCAAATAATTTACAGCCCATTTGCTAATTCTTACGGGTTTTTTTGGAGCCCATATTCTTTGTGTTAGCATTACAGCCCATATTGTGGCCACGGTTAAAAAATTATACGAAATTTTGCATATGTCGGTGCGGTCTGAACTGTTTTTAATCCCGAAATTTCGAGTCACATTCAGACTGATTTAAAAAAATGTATATCAATATAAAATCCAATAAATTGTCCACGCATAAAAATCAATGCAATTTAAAATCTCGAAATGAAAAAAAGATATTTGAAAATAATTGCCGGTTTGATGTGTTTTAAAAATGTACAACCCATTTCTCATTACTGATAGGCCATTTTCTCGGCCAGCCGAATGAAGCTCTCCTCGTCTTGAAAGATTTGCAGCCCAACAGGCCTGATAAAGTGACTTACTTGACAAATCACAAAAGAACTGGGCTAGCCATTTTCAAAAATAAAAAAACTATTGGGCTGGTCTGTGGTAAACATAAAAGAAAAGGCTGTCTAGACAGGCCAGAGTGTCCCGCACAGCCCAGTTGACACCCTGCTTCCGTCTCAAAAACAAATTAGATAAATGCCACTCCAATTATGGCGATTCATAAAAATGCCACTGCAATTTCCAACCTTTGAAAAATGCCACTGCAATTTTTGCAAACTTTGAAAAACGCCACTGCAGTTTGCAAACTTTGAAAAACGCCACTCCAGACTTCGAAAAATGCCACTAGAAATGGCATTTTTCAAAGTTTGGAAATTGTAGTGGCATTTCTCGGATACAACAGATTTGGAGTGGCATTTATCAAATTAACCCAAAATAAAAATAACTGGGCGAGCTGCTGGGTCCCTGGTGTCAGCCGCTCGTTGTGCAATTCTCTCGTTTATTGACTACGTTGACAATGGCATGGGACCCAGATGTCAGAAATCCACTAGGAGGAGCCATTTTTTATTGGCTTGAAATAAGGAGGCACTTGCTTGCGTACTGCCATGACCTTGGCGGGTCCCTGCTGTCATCCTCTCCACGTATAATCATCTCCCGATTGTGTACGCGTCAACTTGCTAGCCCCACAAGTCAGCCTCTAAACCGTGGAGGACAAATACAACCCATTTAAAAAATTAACAGCCCATTCCATACGTTCAAACGGAAAGTTCAAGATTCAGAGGAAAGTAACAGGTCTAATCCACATATAGAGCACTAAACTTCCACGTTGACAACCATCATAGCCAAGTTAACTATCTACTCCCACTAACACTCTAGTAGCGTACAAGTACTAACTTACTCTTAGCTAACTAGACGATGCCGGCCGTCATATGCTGTCCATGCTAAACACCGGCACCGGCGTCCTCCGCCTCGCCTCAGACTTGCCAGAGGTGCGATAGGGCGCGTTGCTCGCGCGCGTTGGCCCTTTCCATGCCGGCGTGGTCCACCGAAGCTTCGACTTCCAAGCGGGAAACCCACTTGACGAGCTGGTAGTAAAAATCGGCGCCGCAAACGCGTGCGTGCCCGACAGCCTCCAGGGCTATTTGCCGGGCGCCGGCCTCCACGTAGTCGGCCCAGTTGCGGGCGCTCTGCTCGCGACTCAGAGCGTCGGTGCGCTGCTGCTCCATGTCCCGCTGGCGGGGCAAATCGGCGATACGCTGCTCCTCCGCCAGGCGGTCGCGCTCCAACAACTCCTGCTCCTCCGCCATGCGGTCGCGCTCCAACAACTCCCCGATCTCCGCATTGCCATCTAAAGACAGATGAATGCCTCCTCCCTCCATCTGCCTTCTGGTGAAAACCCGAACACTAGTTCCGGCGGTGACTGCCTCCGGCGTCGCCTACCGCGGATGGGCGGGGGCATGGCGGACGTGGCGAGCGACGTCGTGCCGGTCGGGGCTTATGAGGATATGGCGAGTTGGGTCACGGTGGCACCTGAGAAGGCCGGGAAACAGTACTTATAGGCAGAAAGTAGCGCGACGGTCATCGAAATTCAATGCATAATGGCTTAGCGTGCCAGCTTGCCGTGGAAAACTAGAGAATCTGAAATTATGACTGTGCCGTCCCGTCTCATCTGGGTCGCATGCCGGCATGGCGGTCAAACGAGTGCACTCGAATCATCTCCCTCCTTGTCAATAATGATTCCATGGATTTAAAGCGTATCTTTTTTCGCATCAGTTAGCTGCCTTAATTATGGATGGCTGCATGCAGGCACTCAGAATCGCTCGCAGGCAGTACGCGAAGCAGCATGCAACTAGTCGCAGCCGAGGGCACGCATGTAGCCACTTAAATCGTTGGAATTAATTAGGCTTAAAACTTCTGCATGCCGTTAATTATTGCCATGCCTTGGTCTTGCTGCTTTGCTCACGGGACTAATAAATCCCGGACGGAGGGAGTACCGTGGCTGGTGAGAGGTTTGAATTAAGCCTACAAACCGGAAAGGAGGTACTCCCTCCATTTTTATTTAGTTCGCAGATTAGCTTTGGTCAAAGTCAAGCTTTACAAACTTTGACCAAGTTTATATACAAAAATATTAAGATATACAATAACAAATCAACAACAAAAATATTAAGATGTACAATAACAGATCATATACAAATATGTAGCTCCAAAAGCAGAGATCTAGAAAAAACATCTGTTCTTCCTACTAACATGGATGCTTCTCTTGGCCAACATTCAGTACAGACTGAAAGACAAATTTGTTTGTGAAGTCTACAATTCCTCTTGCAAACGTAAGTGGTTTCACCAACAGCTGGAACCATGAGAATGAACCACACATGATGGAGGAACACCCACTGCAATATGATTTGGTCTTCTCTCGATCACACCGCGAGACTATTTTCGGAATACAAACTTTAACTTAGGCAAAATGATGCCCATTGTATAATCAGACCAAAGCAATGAAGCACCTAGTGTTGGCTAATAAATAGTACAGTACTACTTTTCTGCAGTCCATGAAGTGACTATCCAATCTTTCTGTGTCTATTTTCAAATGGCACTGCATGCAGTGACTATACTATTCTCTTGTGCAGTTCAACCCAAATTGTGGACACTTTGTTTGTTTGCCAAATAGCAACGGGCAGACATCTCTGTCTGCACAAATATCAAGCAGCTAGTAAACATATACCACACCTTGTATTTTCGGTTTAAACATGTCTCTTCCGCTTAGCATCTGTCATGTTCTACACTGGACAATCTGATACAGTTATGTTTTGCCCTGGACAATTTCATACTGAATTGATTTGCTGGTTCAGAGCAGAAATATAGCGCCTATTCTTCATCAGACCAAGGATATCCATGTTCACAGTGATGGAAGAGGTGAAATCAATACAACCAAAATTGAGCATCCAAGCATTGAATCCCGTCCTGCACCTCCAATGTAGGTCCACCCTGCCAATAAATTCACATGCAAACCGCTAGTATTACTATCTAATGACAGTACAAAAAGAGTAGCAAGATAGTAGCAAACCATGTACCTTCGCAATGAACAGCTCATAGTGCCACCAATTGGATATAAAGGTTTGGAAAAAAACATGCTCCTAATGTTGAACCAGTTGGACTTTTTGTGCAGTTCCACTAAAATCGAGCATCCCTGTTTGCATAGATATTGAAAGTGTGATTACTCTAAAAGTGGCACTAGGTGAAGCATAGACTCACAAATATAAGCATTCCAATTTCATAATGGGAAAAGGTAGCAAGACTATTTCTAACCACCTGTTTGAAGGAATAAATAAAGCAACAGCGGCTGATGTCAGGAAGGCATACATAGTTTTTTCTGAAAACCTGAGCCATTCCCGACCTTTCCTCTTCTTTTAAGCAAATTTTGTGCAGTTCTACTAAAATAAAATGCCATCACCGCCTTGACAATTCAGTGACACTGTACAAAAGGAAATGACTTAACATTACATCATGATGTCAGGCATGTAGTCGACAGGCATTAGAGACAAACATACAGACCTCCTCCGATAACATAATGAACATTAATTTTAACAAAGGTGTGACTAGCTTTACCGGGATAATTTGAGTGAACTCTACACCCTTTGTTCCTTAATATAAGACGTTTTCGCGGTTCAATTCAAAGTACCCAAACGTCTAGTATTTAGAAAAACAGGTAGTAGTTTTCTTGAGCACATATCTGGGAAAGCTTGCCACACTTTATTTATGTCCATACGCTAATGCAACACCATTCGAATACTACAAATATACACTAATCCAGTGGCTAGTGCAATAGTAGAGTAGTTAGTTTATTACAGGGTACAGTACAATGGTTTTACTGAACAGATTTCAATAAAACTCTAGCACTGGAAGGTTTCTATAAGAATTAACAATACAAAATGTAAAGGTAACAAGTTTCAGCATGGGTATACTAGCTCTGTATGAGCATTAAACCAAATACAAAAGTCTGAAGGTAACTAGCATTATTAACTAATGACAGTATAAAAAATTGCAAACCATGTACCTCCAAGGTAAATATCGTTTCGAACTCGGGGGGACCTTAAAAATTGCTATCCCAATCTTGATAATCGATCAAACATAAAAACTTGATCGAACGAATCAAGAGAACAGCCGGAGGAGGAGGTGCCCACTCTTGACCTTTCCTCTTGTCTTCATAATTGTCTGTGCAGTTTAACCAAAATAAAATGACATCAGCGCCTTGGCATTTTGGTGACACTGTACAAAAAAATTAACTTATCTCATGAAAGTGAGGTATGTAATCTATAAGCATTAATAGTGCAAAAATCTGAAGGTAGTAACAAGTTTCATCATTGGTATACTGGCTGTGCAACAACATTAGAATGACTTAGCTGAAAAATCTTTAATACATCCATAATCAACAGCTAACCCTGAACTAATCCAGTGACATTAAATGGCAGCTTAAATTTATCGGTGGCATTAGACTGAGAGCGGCATTAGTTAAATGTGGCATCACTTTAGCAGTAGCATTGCTTGACTTGACTGCTGGCATTATACTAACAGCAAAAGAAGTTGCAATAAGAGCATGGGAGGCCCATTCGGACAGTGGGCGCACCAGTACGATGTACCTCCACGGACGCAGAGTGGTGAGGGGGGTATGGTTGCCCAGAGCAACAAATATCCAGGCAGCATATGTGGATTACGTCCCATTTTTGCTCTCTTTAGCCACCTTTTTCCTATGCGAGGACAACAAACCGATCGACCTGGTCATTCTCTATTGCGTTGTCATGCCTTTCTACCCTTCTTCAACTAAGAGACACGAGACTCATTCCTTAGCTACTGATTTTCCCCTTTTCAACCTAGATGCGGGTTCGATGCCTACTCTCTTGGACAGTACAGTCTCCCTTCCTTATTGAACCCATACATGGATTAGTCTGCATGAAGTAGGGTTTCCTTTAATAGTGCAAATTATGGTTTTCGTCTGCGTGGCCAGCAGAGCAGAGGATAACAAATTGGGAAGATGGTGGAGTGGAAAAAGATCCACATGCAACGACGTGGCGGATGGGGCAATAGAACAAGGTTATGGTTCGAAAAGAGGTAGCACACCTGAGGGTCGGCGGGAAGTGGCTTCGCTCGTGGTCATCGTCCTCCGCACACACTACGACAGCAAGCTTGGGGATGGAGGCCATCCCGCGCGGGCGCTAGGTCTAAGAGGACGGCCTTGTCGTCAGTGCGTGACCTCGCTCGCCGACGACGAGTGCGTCAACGCTGCACGTCCTTTTCTTCCCCGGCGGATCTGTGACCACCGGTGAGGAGGGAGAGAGGGGCCGTCTTTTTTAGATCTGGAGAGAGGGTGGTAGTGTGAGAAGCAAGTGGGCAGCCCTTAGCAAGAAAGCGCTCAAGCTCCAGCCTATATATCTTTTTTATACTACTAGTACTGGAGGTGGAGTAGTGGTAGAGTAGTTTATATTTTCTCTGCGTACAGTACCAGTTAGTCGTGCTTCAAAACTGATCGGCACACCATTAAAAAAATAAAGGTCGATAACTAATGCGGCACCTCGGGCCAACGCGGCCAGATCGCATTTTGCACGAGAAATTACACACCATGTTTCGTTGACATGTGGTCCCGTTCCAACATATCAGTGAGACGACGACGAGTAGTAGGAGTATTTCCGAACGGACGTGTAGGCCGGGGCGCCTCTTCGTGAACCGTGGCAAACTCGCAACCTTCCACCGACTCTTCGCCTTTCCCTCTCGATTTGGAACTGTTGTCGCACGCTCTTCCTCTCCCTCCTCCATTTTCCTTCAGCCCTTCACCCTTTCTTCTGCCATTGTTCGATCGTCTTCTCCATGGAGGGAACAGGCCAGAAACGAACCCGTTATTCTTGTCCCGATCTGAAAGATGACGTGGTGGAGGAACTCATTGATCGGTGCGACGTCATCACCTCGGCTAGCATGGCAGGTTCGTTCAAGCCCATTCTCGACTCAACTAATAACATCATTACAAAGAACCCAAGAGTCAAGGAGAGGTTTGATCTCCCCTATCTTCTTCGCCGTGACCCTGATGATGACTGGCGTCGGCACGACGGAGGCCTCGCCCTGTGCAAGTTGATGCTGCTTGATAATGATACGTATGATGTTAAGATGCCATCGCTTGAGGGCAAGGCTTGGGCGGGCGCAAATGGAGATTGGGTTGTTTACATTGGGTCCAACTGCGAGTGGGAACTTGTGAATGTGTACACTCGTCACCGGGTTCCACTTCCAAAAATCTCAGCACACTGCCCAGAGGTTGAGCACACCGGTAATGTACACACGTTCAAATACGATCATGGTGACTGTATTCTATGGAAGATAGCAATTTGTCGAGTTCCCAACCGCTTTTGGAATTACAGCGACTATGATGTTGTTGCTATCTTTGAGAAGCTTGTTGCCTTCCTTGATGGTTTCACTCGATGGATATTGCTCAAAAATCAGTTTCTGTACACGAATGAGTACTATGATGCAATTCAATACGAGCGCCTTGTGTTTGCTGCCACCACTCGTGGCACTATTTTTACATGGCATCCTCATAGTTTCGGTACGTTTGTCTTCCACTGTAATTATAATTGTTTCATCCATATGCATGCAGGTTAGCAAGTTTCCCTTTACTAATTAACCTTCTTCTTGTGTTTCCAAGGTCCTGTGAACATCCCACCACCTATACTTGAAAATTTTTATAACCAAGGGGGAGATGACGATGGTGATGATCACGAGCATGAGGACGAGCAGCACCCATATACTCTGTGGCGCCTGGCAACTAATTTCGATGGATCACCTCTTCTTGTGTGTATATAGCCCACTGATGATGTTACTGCTAAGGAAGTAGGTGTCTCCCATGGTCGCACTCTTTGGACCTATTCCAACACCCGTTGCATGGTATTCGGGATGGATACTAGTGTGCTAGCGCCAACTCCTTCTCCCTGGTACAGAATTGATAGTCTTGGAGAAAACTCGCTCTTCCTTGGACAAAACTATCCGATGATGGTGAAAGGCGATCCAATTGCTGTTGACACATTTATGAGAAGCAACTGTGTCTATACCTCGGACATTTGTGTGGTTCCCTACCCTGGTAGGGATATTGTAGGCCGCTTCAGCCTGGATGATCAGTCCTGCGTTGGTTTCCAGATCGACAATCGATGGCCCGTCCCAGAGAATCACTTGTGGTTCAAAGCAAGCGTTTCCAACGCCGAGGAATGGTTGAGTTGAAGTTCATTTCATTGCTTGTTATTTGTTGTGTGGTGAAAACTTTAGTATTTATAATGTATCCTCGTTGTCGATGTGGGTTGATGACCTGTTGTATGTAATAAAATGATATGCGTGTGATAAACTTACTAAATTTATGAATGGCTTTCGAGTCGCTTCTCTGAGTGAGTGGTGCGATGAGGCAAAAAATATTTTCCGAATACATAATTGTACGTGCATTGCAACAAGTTATCGGATGAGGCCAATCAACAATAGTAGTACACTATTTGTACTAGCTTCAGATGCCTCGCGCGTCGGGCGGGTGTTTTTACTGTAGCCATATGTTAATGTGTTCGCTGTACGTAACCAGCACCTCGAATCCTCGATACTAGTACTATATAGTAGGAGTAAGTAGTAGGGAGTAGTAGGGTGGCATGGGCCAGAACAAGCATTCACGTCCAGGAGTACGGCACACGCCACCACCACGACATCCATCTAACACCATATTATTTCTTGGAGTCCATGCTAGAGCAATCTCTTCAACCTCGTCGTTTCTCTTCCTCCAGCCATCGCACGGCAGGCGAGGTGGGGGTTTGCTGATAGTCGGTTTCCTTAACTACGGTCCCACTTGTAAGGCCAACTCCAACGCACGACCCCAAACGCACCTCCGTTTTGCACGGACTCCAACGATAATTTTGACTAGAAAAGCAAGACCAAAGAAAACAAGAACCACAAGAATACATTTTACTACTCCTGTAAGTTGGATTAGTGCCTTCTCGATGCATTCATTATTGATCTGCGGAGGCTCAATCTTGCATCTGTGCTAGCTAAAAGTGATAGAACATCTACTAAATTGTGCTCTATCAGTATATGGATGTACTCTTCTTCCCAATACAAAAACTTGCATCCATTCTACTCCCTCCGTTGCACAATACATGCCTTCTATTTGTCAAAACATATATGTATCTAGACATGTCTTAGTATATAGGTACATTCATTTTTGGACAAATAGAAGTCAAGTATTTTGGAACGGAGGGAGTACACAATAATTTTTTTAAGTTAGCAGAACTAGTCTAATTCGAGAGCAGAACCAAAGATTTGGTCGGGTTCTTCCTCCTTTTGCCGACACGTGGGACATCCAGCATCCAGGTCGTGTCATGAAAGAAAATAGAGTGGTAGTTGAAGCCACGAGATGTGCATATTGGGTTAAACTGTAAATAGAATCTTACTACTCTTGAGTAACTCCAAAAGCGGCCACCGAAGATCTTTATTGGATTTGTTTTTCATCACCAGCACGTCGAGGTGAAAGATGTGCAGGTTTAGTGGGTCCTCTTGCGTTTTCACCGACATGTGGGGCCGCATGTGAGCAAACAGACGATGGGCTCCGCGCGTCCACTGGCTGGCTGAGAAGAGAGATAGAGGAGGGCTGAGCACGGACTGCATGAAATTTGTTCTATGTACCTCGATATAGGCTCGATATAGTGGGGTGGCATGGGCCATAACTCAGTAGCATTCACGTCTAGCAGTACGCCACACGCCACCCACACGAGTCCCATCCGACACCAATTTTCTTGGAGTCCATGCTACAACCATCTCTTCTCCCTCCTGTTTTCTCAGCCATCGCGCGGTGGGCGGGGTGGGGGTTTGCCTATAGTCGGGTTGCTCAACTGCGGTCCCACTTGTAAGTGAAAATGCAACACCGCACGCATTCCCGCTTGAGCGGTGTGCCAGACCAACCATGTGGGGGTGCGACGCGAACACGGCAGGCTTTTCCTTTTGAACTCGTAACTTGTAAAATTTGGTTCTGCTCCATGGCGCGACCGATAGATAGAAAATAACGATTTTGCCTAGAGTAATGAGAAGTTTGGTTCTGGCGCCATTCATGCATGGAGTACGTACGAAAATTATGAAGTTGATGCGAAATGTAAGATAATTACTATAGTATCATATACTACTACATGGATTTGACGGAAAGATAAAAATACATACGGATCCATCAACGTTCAACGACATCCTCACGCCCTAGTGCGCCGGGTCACCAACCGACATGTGAGGAGCAGCGGCGTTGGCGGTGAGCTCAACGTGCTTCTGAACAGTGTCATCGAAGGTTGCCCTGCGCTCCAAGAAGGCCAGCGTCCTATCATCCTCCTCTTGCATGTAGTAGTCCTTGTGGACGATTTGCGCGTAGACGTGGGTGATTATGTCGATGGTGTCTTGCTGCGCCAGGCGCTGTGCGGCGAGCACGACCTCGAGGTGGACATTCTCCGGCGCGACGGCGGGCAGTCGTAGGGCCACCAATGCGTCGAAGAGGTTTTTACCATAGTGGCCGTTGAGGGTGGCGGGCATCGCAGAGCCTGGGCGCGTCGGCTGGAGGCTTACGTCAAAGTCGACCGCAAGCTTCTTGACGACGGTGAACTTGTCGAGGAAACCGACAAGGACCTCGTCGAACAAGGAGACGAAGCTGTCGTCCAAGCGGCCCCTCGCCCTGGCGGCCTCAAGCAATACTACTTGGAGACATTCCTCGGTGCCGGTGGATGTGGTAGTATTCCTAAATCCAGACGGTGGTGCTACTAGTACTAGTAGTAGTACTACCAATGTAGTAGTAGGAGTACTAGCACTGTAGAACCCGTTGGTCAAATTATTACATGCTGCTCCTCACAGTGAAGTGACAAGACCCTGCACCGGAGATGCCACCTGAGTATAGGCGCCGTGTTCGGCATACCATAGTCAGCCTCACCGTCTGCAGTCACTATCATCATGGCTGTAGAGCTAGCCTGCTTACAACTAGTCCTGTTCGACATAATTTCCCGTGCGTAGATGCCCGTGCATTGCACAGAACACCAAGATTGGGGGTGGACGGCTCCGACAGCGGCCATCGCGCCAGATTTTTCCACGGCCTTCTACTCCTAGATGTGTACACGTGTGCTGGTGTGTGTTGTGTGTTGGGTGTGTGCGAGTGCGTCCTTCTATGCATGCCGCCACGCAGTGGTGAATTGTGCTTAAGTGCGTCCTTCGCGCGCAAGAAGTTTGTCCTCAATGCGCCCTCAATTTACTAGCATGCGGGGTGCTACCCCGAGTGGTTTCAACTTTGTTTACTTCACCGCCTGTCATATGGGCCTCTAGTTTACTTATTTTCACCCACTACCACATGGCCAGCACACGAAGATACAGAACACGAGCTGACAAGGCAGCATGTGGATTGGTTGACCGGTCAACTAAACAATATACGGAGCTATACGCTGACACAGTGAGCGTATAATCCGTCGGTATAGTGAGTTCGAGTGAGAGGGGAGGCCCGTGAGAGATAGTAGAGAGAGAGAGAGAGAAAGAGCTACTCCCTCCGTTCGATAATGTAGTTCCAACATTTTTTTAAGTCAAACTTTTGAAACTTTGACCAAGTTTATAAAGAAATTACTTATATCTACAATATCAAAGGTAAATGATAGTATGAAGTAAGTACATGTTGTGATGAATCTAATGATTGTTCCAGATGTAAATGTTTTTCTCCACATATACCTGTTCAAACGTTTCTGAGGTTTGACTTTTCAAAACATCCATATGCTTATGGACGTGACAGAGTCCCTAACAAGAGAGAGAGAGAGAGTGAAAAAAGTGTGTGTGCGTGTGTGAAAGAGACATGGACAACACACGATAAAAGTAGAGAAAAAGCGTGTGTGTCTTATGCAAACATATCACACATGCATCTTTGACAACGGAGGCAAGGTGAGGAGATAGTGTGTGGTTGTTTGGAACCGAGAGAGCAAGACCCCTAGCACGTGGCCAAGAGGGGTCTGACAAACAAGGGAGAGAGGTCGAGAGAGACGTACGGAGAAAATGCAGACATGGGGAGGAGAGAGTGTATGTTTGTCATAGAGAGATCCCCTGGAGATCGTGATGGGACTACATGGGTGGGAGATCGAGTGACAAGGTGTGTGCGCGATAGAAGATGCCCTGAAAGATATTGAGATAGACGTATGGATGGAAGGAGACAATACGTGTGTTCCTGTTGGCTAGTAAGAGACAATCATACTTAGGAGGCGGGGGAGTGCTTGCGCCTATGATGGATTGAGGGATTATGGTACTTAGGGGGGTGCGTGTCACATGGATAGAGAACAAGGGCGGAGAGTGTTGGATGGGTCTATATGTATAGCGCGAGCGAGACATGTGTATGTGTGAACCAGGGAGATATAAGGCCAGTTTGGCTTGCGTCCTGAGCATCTTTTGCCTGGCCTAGGGTTGTGGCTGGATTTCATGCATGCTTGTTTGGTTGCTACCCTGTGAAAAAGAAAGCCCGCCTGGCCTGGGTTCCCTTGCACTTTAATTAGCCTGGCTGAACTCCAGACACTGCAAGTAGCCTGGCCCAGGCGACCGATTTCGAACGCCTGGTCATGCCTGGTCGTGTGGCCATGAGGCTAACAGCAACATGGATGGATATTAGCATTAAATAATTGATGCATGGATTGATTGATGGAACATTGATGCTTTGCCTGGCCCAAGCATGAACCAAACGCTTCAGCACCACACAAGTCTGGCCAGGCAGAAATATTTTACATCTCACGTCCACACCAGGCAGTACCGGCCATCAAGGAATGAGGGTCAGGTCACAAACCAAACTGACCAATAAAGTTTGAGAGAGATTGAGGAGCCCCGATAAGGCTGAGTGGTGCGTCAGATAGCTGAGAGGGGGAAAGAGATATTCCATCCGCTCGATAATGCAGTGCATGTAAATTTTTTAGAAGTCAAACTTTGGAAACTTTGATCAGGTTTACGCAAATGTTATTTATATCTACAATACCAAAGATACATCATACAAAACTACATCTCATGGTGAATCTAATGGCATATGTTTGCCGTACTAGATGTAATTCTTTTTCTCCACGTACATGGTCAAACTTTTTGATGCTTGACTTTTCAATAAATCTATATGCTATGGACCAAGGAGAGTGCCTCAGTCGAGACAGATCAAGTGCGTGTGAAGGAGAATGAGTAAGTGTGCAAAAAGAGTATGTGTGTGAAAGAGAAAGTGATAACAAACGATAAATTAGAGAGAGAGTGTTTTTTCGTTTCTTATGCGAACATATCACGCATGCATCTCCGAGATGGAAAAGCGAGGCGAGGAGATACACGAAGATAGCTAGTGTGTGATTGTTTGCAACGGAGAGAGACACCCCTGTAGCACATGTCCAATAGAGGTGTGGCCAACAAGGAACAAAGGTCGAGAGGGACACATGGATGGCATGGACGCATGAGGAGGGAGAGAGGGTGTGTTTGTGATAGAGAGATCCCGTCGAGATCGTGAGGGGACTATATGGGTGGGAGATCGAGGGAGTGCGTGCGCGATAGAAAGATGCCCCGAGAGAAACTGAGATAGACCATGCACATGTTTGTGATGGAGACTAAGATTAGCTAGTCATATACATATAGGGGGGACTGCGTGTGCCTACAATTGAGTGAGAGACCATCATACTTGGCTAGCTGGGCATGAGATTGTGTGTGTGCGCGTGTGAGATGGAGAGAGAACGAGGGGGAGAGATAGAGTTTTAGATGGGCCTATCGAGTGCGAGTGAGATATGCATGTGTATGTGTGACCCAGGTGGATGGAGAGTTTGAGAGAGGGGGGGGGAAGAGCTCCGAGACGACATAGTGGTGCGTGAGAGAGTTACAGGCAAAGAGCCAAGGAATCTGTGTGCGTATGATGAGTGCAGCCAAGATATCTAGCTTGGACTAGCTAGAGTATCATACATAGTGTGCGAGAGAGACCTATAGATGGTGTATATATCCATGCGAACTAGAAAGACCCCCCCCCCACACACACAAAGAGAGAGAGAGAGAGAGAGAGAGAGAGATGAAGAGAAAGGGAGAGGGACGAACAAGGTTTTTGTGTCGGATGCGTGCGACAGAATTGAAGATTGTCAGAGAGAGAGAGAGAGAACATGAGTCCGGGAGAGGGGGAGGTCGCGTTTTATGCATCAAAGACTCATATAAACCATGTTTCGATATAAACTTGCATTCAAATATTTAAATTGGAGAACATGTTGTCTGCAATCCACACATGAACGGATATATGCGTATATCAAACAAGTTCATTAATTTGACTTTCAACATGTTCATGGAGTACTATAATACTGTACAACATGCTACTCGATTGAGGTGTTCAATTTTGGATTTAGTTCACTATTTTGACCTACTGAACGAGCTATTTCATTGAATCGAGATATTTCATTTTGGGTTTGATTCGCGTTTTAGAGTGGGTCAACTATTTGTCATATAGTAAATCGCTAGCAAAAAGCATGTAAAAACACATTACCCCCGAGCATCATCTCTCCATCTAAAAAAGAAGTGGCAAGCTAATATTTCAAAATTTGATCCGAATTGACTTGGTAAGGTAGACGTGGATGCTCGCTCTCCCAAAACTTGAACGAACCGTTAGACATCCTCTCTGCTCGGTGGAATTCGCCCGAGCAAATAAATGGGAGACGCGAAATTACCGTCCTATGTGGGACACGCATCAATTGGCCCGTTGTACATCGAGGGTAGGTTCGTAACTTCATCCAAGCGCGCCTTCTCCTCGGCCGAAATGACATGTGCCGAATAATTCATAAACCATGGTCGGCAAAACACGCTCTCCTCTCCCAAAATAGCTCGCGCCCACTATTTCAAAACACGCTCTCCTCGCCCGAAATCGCTCGCGCCCACTATAGTTCAAAACACGCCCTCCTCGCCCGAAATCGCTCCCGCCCAGAGAAGCAAAGTTACTCTACTATCCCCGACCCTCAGTACACAGACCCAAGCCGAGAAGCCTATAGGCAAGGGTAGAACTGTAGCTCCCCCTCACATTTCAGACAAATGCGTCCGTAAGACATGGTTCCACTCCCCTCCCAATTTCCCCCGCCCGCCCCCATTCATACCTCGTGGCCGCTAAATCACCTTCTCCCCGGGAAGCTCCCTTCTCCCGAGCTGCGAAACCTCAGCCCCACCTCCATGGCGCCCCCACCACACCAATTTCACAGCCGCACTCCTCCCTAATGCCGGAGACGCTGTCCATTTGCCGTCATGCACTGGGCCGTGCGCCTCTTACTCCGTGCTGCCTCGACGACGGCCGCGTGAACCATACCGGAGCCTATTCACCCCTGCTATTGTTCACGGCGCCAGAGCGGCTCCAACTTTGGATCCGTCCAGAGTCCTGGCGCTGCTTCGGCGTAGCCGTCGACCGTCGCGACATTGCTCTTTCCCTGCCGCCGGTCGCCATCGCAACCGCGCCGACCTCACCGACTCGGCAGCTGGACCTGCCTACTTCACCATGCCGCCAGATAGGTCGCACCATCATCTCAAATCACTTTATTTAGGCATCAGTTGTCTGAATTTTTATTCTGGGCCAATCAATTTGCAATGGGAAGCAGCACCCCTCGAGGCGGCAGAGCTCCTAGGCTACCGGTTGGCTGGTGTCTAACGTAAGGGTGCGGGGCCGCAAAGTTCGCCGCGGAAGCAGCGCTTAGATGGCTATCTTTTAGAGTTGCGTGGGTTGAAGGTACTGCCGCCGCCGGATCTGGATGACGGGGAGTCTTTGTGGATTGGCCCGGGGGCGGGGCAACCACAGCAGTGCGGTGGGGCAGGGAGCGGGGTTTTGGCCGGGGCCACAGATGGCGGAGGTAGGCTGCTCTGCCGTTGGTCGCTGGCTCTTCAGGGAAGATTCCGAACAGCGTCAGCCGGGAGGCACAAGACGGCCAGCCATCCGACATAGATCGGATAGTACCAAAATAAAATAAAATCGTGTGACCCCAATTTAGTCTTCAGTCAACACACGTGTGACCACTCTCGTACCTTGTTGTTGATCTCTTAGTGTATTTCTTCAGATCAAAGAGATATGTCGTTCTTAACACTATGCGTTATCTGCATCTTCAGGCACACCGTCTTCCGACTCATCGCAGCTGCTCCAACAAGGAAAGCATACACCAGAAGGGAGCTATAGTCCCCACTCAACAGTTCCCTGCATCGAATGCGCGTGCCCGACATGTACAGCCACAACAACTGTAGGGCCATCCACAAGTCAGCACATGATGCTCACTCCTATGGATGGCAGCCAGATAGGTTGTACCCACATCTTACTTGTGTGCAACATTTATGGCTTTGTTATTCATCTAAGCATGGAAAATAGATCATCACATTTCACTGTATATTCATGCTGATCCCTTACGGGTCTTGTTCAGGAGTTAACGCTGTACCATAGTTCAGCTAAGATACTTGTTCTTTAGGTAACACTGTTCCATAGTTATCATCCATCAGCCAATGCTATCCCACAGGCTGGTGATTATAGTATTATACCACTTCTAGTATTTCCTATGTTGTTCTTTAATACTTTTGTGTGCCATATAGTTAATCTCGAGTACAAATGATACATATTCTGTAGCTTTCATCTGTGTTCTCCCTTTAGTTTATGAGACCTATTGCTGCTAGTTAACCCCTGTCCTACTATTTATGTCGTCTCCTACAGGTACTCATTACATAAATCTAACTACTAGTTGTCTTCCATGCATGTCAGATATAATTGCACACACTGATATATCCACAAGAACCTCACGGAGCAATGTAAAGGCCAATAAACTTGATGTCAATGATACCCAATATGATGGAACATGTAAAGGCAGTTCTTCAGAAGACTTGTAGAAAGATGATGAATCCTCTTCACCCCACAAGGTCATTGCTCTAACTTGGCATGTGATATGGGTACAACATGCATATAATGTCCTGGAGTGTATCTACTCTATTACAATGCCATGTGCTTAGCATGCTGATCATGCATGTAAATATGTCATGCCTTCCTGTTTTTCAGTACCCATTCCATTCATGATAACATGTTTTCAAATTTAAGTACTGTCATTCTACTCTATCGCAATGACATCTGCTTAATTTGGACATCATTCTTCTGAATATCTTATGCATTGTTATTCATCAGTATGTACTTCATCTGTCTACCATACCATGTTTTTTTACGTTGAAGTGCTGTTCTAGTGCTCTGTTGCAATGCCATCTTATTTTCCCAATCATACATGTGTATGTTGCCTTAGTTATTTCTGTATGTATTCCGCTAGCATACGGTTTTACATTCAACTAGTGTTTTTTTTGCTGTGTTGTCCTGCCGTATCCCTAGCTCTTACACCATACTCCCTCCGTCCGGATTACATGTTGCCGAAATGGATAAAAAAGGATGTATCTAGAACTGAAATACGCCTAGACCCATCCATTTTTTTCCGGATGGAGGGAATAAATGTCAATATGTCATGCCTTTCTATTCTTCAGTACCTATTCCATCTCTCTGCTGCCGCATGTTTTATAATTAAAGCACCATTCTTCTATACAAGGCATGCAAGGGGAAGACGACTATGTTAGAATCTGAAGGGTTACAAACAAGGCCTTTGCAAAAGATCCAAACGCCAGGAGATAATAAACCAACTCCAGTTTTTAAAGATACTGCTCCAGCACAGAGAAACCCAACTCCTACTGATAATAAGCAGATTCTAGTGGCCAAAGAACTAGTCCGCTCCAGTCCAGCAAAAATATGTCAACTCAATTCTAAGAAGCGTATGCGTATCCTTGCATCATGAAATTTTATAGCATGCTGATCATATTTTCTACATGTTTCTTACCCATCTCTCTTTTAGAAAATAAGCTTAACAGATAGAAGATTTTTTCTGCAATGGTATCGTTTATGAGGAAAGATTCTTGCAGGAATTCTCTGTGCTCCAATGTAGATGTATGTACCTGTTGTATATCACTATATTTTTACATCAGCATGTATTTTGTTAATCGGCATGAATCCAACCTTTATCTGATCTAAATTTATTTGTAGCAAAATGTATGATTAAAGGCTACAATGTTGATTTTTGCAAGGAAAATTGCCTGGTAGTTTTGCATCCTGAGTTGCATGAGTGTACTATCTCATATCAGTGGGTTTGAATACTTTGGTTCTGCAATGGGTTTTTCAGTGTTTTTTTTACTGTGTTGTCATGTCGTATCCCTAGCTCTTACATCATACTCCCTCCGTCCGGATTAAATGTCGCAGAAATGGATAAAACTGGATGTATCTAGAACTGAAATACGCCTAGACCCATCCGTTTATTTTCGGATGGAGTGAATACATGTCATTATGTCATGCCTTTCTATTCTTCAGTACCTATTCCATCTCTGCTGTAGCATGTTTTATAACTGAATCACCATTCTTCTATATAAGGCATGCAAGGGGAAGATGGCTATGTTAGAATCTGAAGGGTTACAAACCAGGTCTTTGCAAAAGATCCAAACGCCAGGAGATAATAAACCAACTCCATTTTTCATAGATACTGCTCCAGCACAGAGAAACCCAACTCCCACTGATAATAAGCAGATTCCAGTGGCCAAAGAACTAGTCCACTCCAGTCCAGCAAAAGAATGTCAACTCCATTCTAAGAAGCGTGTGCGTATCCTCGCATCATGAAATTTTATAGCATTCTGATCATAATTTCTACATGTTTCTTACCCGTCTCTCTTTTAGAAAATAAGGTTAAACGATACAAGACTTCTTCCATTGGGATCGTATTCGAGGAAAATATCTTGCGGGAATTTTCTGTGCTCCAGTGCTGATGTAAGTACCTGTTGTATATCACTATATTTTTACATCAGCATGTATTTTGCTAATCGACCTGAATCTAACCTTTATCTGATCTAAAATTAGTTGTAGCAAAATGTTAAAGGTGCCAATGTTGATTTTTGTAAGGAAAACTGCCTGGTAGTTTTGCGTACTGAGCTGCATGAATGTGCTATCTTATATCACACACATTACTGAATTGTAGTGCTTCTTTGGTTGCCCATTCATTCATTGTGTCAATGTTGCTTTCGTATTACCTTACCTGGCTGATGATAGCTGTGCCATATTGTGTTAATTTGGTGTAGGCTAGTTGCCCAAACGTTTGTTGTGTCAATGTTGCTTTCCTATTATCTGACTTGGCCAATGATAGCAATGCTTGTGTGTTAATTTTGTGCAGGCTGCTGAAGATAAGAAGACAAACTCTGAAAACAGCAAGGCAACCCTATTGTTTCTTTCCAGTAAATCTAGGCCAGGTAATATGGCAATAACTCATGATTAATCTGTTTGGTTCCCGTCCTAATTTATGTTATGATGCAGTGGTTAAGACACTCTCCACTATCAATAATACAAGCCTGCCAAAATCGCCATCTGAATCTGTTCAGTATCCTCTATCTCGAATGTGACAGAATAAATGTATGTTTGTGAACCAATTAATGGCTGAAGCAATGATGGAAATGGTGGATGAATCAGAGGTGCAGAGTCGTGCGACACAACAACTGATCAATGTTTTCAGAGACAGTGTGGCAAAGCAGCAAGAACTTGCCCACATGCTTATGGGCGTCATCTGTGCTAAGGTTGCAGATTGTGACGTTGTAGATGGTTAGGTTCTGCTCATTTATTTGCACTGGCATCAATCTTTGATTGCCCAGTGGATGTAATTTCATGCAATATATTCTGGATGTGCAACATTATTCCCTGTATGTCGTACCTTTGCTCGTCGTAATGGGCTCAAATTATCTAATTTGGCCTAAAGACATGAACGAACTTTAGTGGGCCCATTAAGTTAATGGGCCGTTACTAGGCCGAAAGTTAATGGTCGGCCCTCTTACCTCCCAGGTCGTTAACAGGCCGACATCAAAGCGGGCAACAGGTGGCCCCAATTTATTTCACAGGCCGTTACTAAGTTTGGGCTACATATGGCCCAACTATACTATAGGCGTTTAGCAGGCCGAAAGAGACAGCGGGCTTGTATTGGACCATGAAGAGCATGGGCCGCTAAGAGGCCGAAAGTCAGGTCCTATTGTAAACGGCCCAACTGTGTTGTGGGCCTTTAGCAGGCCGAAAGAGAAACTGGGCTGGTATTGGACCATGAAGGGCATGGGCCGTTAAGAGGCCAAAACTAAGGTCCAACTACAAATGGCCCAACTCATTTATGGTCCGTTAACAGGCCGAAAGGCACACAGGGCCAGGAATTGGCCCAACACTTAAATGGGTCGCTAAAAGGCCAAAACTCAGGGCCGACTACAATTGGCCCAACTGATTTATGGGCCATCAATAGGCTGAAAGTGACACCGGGCCAGAAATTGGCCCAACACTTAAATGGGCCGCTAAAAGGCTGAAACTCAGGTCCGACTACAAATGGCCCATCAGATTTATGGGCCGTCAAAAGGCTGAAAGACACACCCGGCCGGAAATTAGCCCAACATTTAAATGGGTCGCTAAAAGGCCGAAAGATGTACATCCTGAAAATTGTCCCATCCATTAAATGGGCCGTTAACAGGCCGAAATCTCATCGGGCCGATATTGAGCCCAAATATATAGCGGGCAGTTAATGGGCTCGAACTGACGATGGGTTGCAATGGTGTCAAATCTTTAACGGGCCGAATTGGCACATCTCGTATGGGCCGTGGGCTTAAATGGACCTGACACAAGTAGGCCTTATATGGGCCGGCCTGCTAATTTTTACTGGGCCGACCTTTTTCACCGGAATGGGCCACTGTTGGGCCGTGCCACATGTCGACCTATCATAGGTGCCTCTTGTCCAATGAGTGGATGACATATGTCCCAACGATGAGCCGACACGTGTTTCCTCTAGCCAATGATGATTTTACACGTGGAAAATCCCCATTGGTCGGGGCTGTTAACGGGTTATCGGATCCAAAACCCGACCCGATAGCTTAACGGCGTTCCGTTACGGTGGATGCCACGTGTCGGTCACCCTTGACGAAAGCACTTCTGTGACGCACAATTTATCGTCATGGAAGTGGACACTTCCGTGATGATAATTTTGGTAATGTCATGGAACACTTCTACGACAGCACAGGTATGACTATCTTGATTCTGTCATAAATTTGTCATGGATGTACCTGCATGGCAAAAAAGCGACCTACTGTGACAAACACATATCATCACGGAAGTGTATTTTTTTGTAGTGTGAGGTGGTTTCGCACCCTACCATAATCTCTTCGTTTGTTCTCCGCTATTAGTGACTTTGGAGTGACTCTTTGTTGCATGTTGAGGGACATTTATATGATCCAACTATGTTATTATTGTTGAGAGAACTTGCACTAGTGAAAGTATGAACCCTAGGGCTTGTTTCCTAGCATTGAAATACCGTTTGTGCTCACTTTTACCACCTGCTACCTTGCTGTTTTTATATTTTCAGATTACAAAAACCATTATCTACTAACCATATTGCACTTGTATCACCATCTCTTCGCCGAACTAGTGCACCTATACAATTTACCATTGTATTGGGTGTGTTGGGGGCACAGGAGACTCTTTGTTATTTGGTTGCAGGGTTGTTTGAGAGAGACCATCTTCATCCTACGCCTCCCACGAATTGATAAACCTTAGTTCATCCACTTGAGGGAAATTTGCTACTGTCCTACAAACCTCTGCACTTGGGGGCCCAACAACGTCTACAAGAAGAAGGTTGTGTAGTAGACATCAAGCTCTTTTCTGGCACCGTTGCCGGGGAGGTTAGTGCTTATATCTTTAGATCTTGAAATTAAATCTTTTAGTTTCTTGTTTTATCACTAGTTTGGTCTATAAAATAAAATTACAAAAAATGGAATTGAGGGTACCTCATATGCTTCATCTTTTTAATGTCTTTCGTGAGAATAAGGATTCCGATAATTGTGCTCAAGTGCTAGAAGAAGAAATCTATAAAATGTTTGGCACTAAATGTTTTAATGATGAGCATGATTGCAATGTTGTTAGTATGAATTCCTTGGATATCTATGATGCTAATGATATGCAAAGCCACAAGCGTGGGGATGCTATGTTTGACGAAGATGATATTTTTTGTCCCCCAAGTTTTGATGAGCAAATTTATTTTGATGATAGCATGCCTCCTATTTATGATGATTATATTGATGGAAGTGGGTTTGGAAGAGTGTCAACTTTAGGAAGTAACGATCCCACTATTTTGGAGGGTGTTGAATCTTATTGTGATAATTATGAAAGTGGATTTTGGAGAGGTCATGACTTTATTTAGTGATGAATCCACTATTTTGGAAGAGGTTCCAATTTATTATGAGAACAAAGTTGATATATATGATGATTATTGTGATGAATTGTATGCTAGAAAGAATAATGATATCCATGAAACTTGTCATCATGATTTTAACTTTCAATTGGATTATGCCTCACATGATAGTTATTTCGTTGAGTTTACTCCCACTATTCCGAATGAGAAGAATTTTGCTTATGTGGAGAGTAATAAAATTTATATGCTTGTGCATCATGAAAATAGTGCTTTATGTGATAGTTATGTTGTTGAATTCATTCATGATGCTACTGAAAATTATTATGAGGGAGGAACATATGCTTGTAGGAATTGCAATAATATCAAGTTTCCTCTCTATGTGTTGAAAATCTTGAAAATTTGCTTGTTTTACCTTCCTATGCAAGTTGATTCTTGTTCCCACAAGTTATTTGCTCACAAAATCCCTATGCATAGGAAGTGGGTTAGACTTAAATGTGATAGTTATATTCTTCATGATGCTCTCTTTATGTTTCCATTCTTATCTTTTATGTGAGCATCATTGAAATCATCATGCCTAGCTAAACGATAGCGCTTGTTGGGAGGCAGCCCAATTTCATTTTTGTTCTTTGATTTTTGCTCCTGTTTAGTAATAAATAATTCATCTAGCCTCTGTTTATATGTGATTTTATTCTTTTAATTAGTTTTGTGCCAAGTAGAACCTTTGGGAAGACTTGGGGAAAGTCTTTGTGATCTTACTGTAAAAAACAGAAACTTTAGCGCTCACGAGATTTGCTTCCATTTCTTAATGGAGAGTGATATTTTGTTAATTCTTTTTGAAGATGATTAATAGATAAATTACTCACGTCCAGAAATTTATTTTAGAACTATTGGGGTTTCAGAAGTATTCGAAACCTACAGATTACTACAGACTGTTCTGTTTTTGACAGATTCTGTTTTTCGTGTGTTGTTTGCTTATTTTGATGAATCTATGGCTAGTAATAGAGTTTATGAACCATAGAAAAGTTGGAATACAGTAGGTTAACACCAATATAAATAAATTATGAATTTATTACATTACCTTGAAGTGGTGGTTTGTTTTCTTTTACTAACGGAGCTCACGAGTTTTCTGTTAAGTTTTATGCTGTGAAGTTTTCAAGTTTTGGGTAAAGATTCGATGGACTATGGAATAAGGAGTGGCAAGAGCCTAAGCTTGGGGATGCCCAAGGCACCCCAAGGTAATATTCAAGTACAACCAAGAGCCTAAGCTTGGGGATGCCCCGGAAGGCATCCCCTCTTTCGTCTTCGTTCATCGGTAACTTTACTTGGAGCTATATTTTTATTCACCACATGATATGTGTTTTGCTTGGAACGTCAATTTATTTTATTAGGATTTTCTTTCTGTTATTTATAACAATGTTTTGCATCTTTTATTTCAATAAAAGGGGCATTGATAGCCTTTACTATGCCTATTTTACAAGTCTTCATGTTGCTGTTTGAAAACAGAAAGTTTACCCCTGTTGCAATAATTCCCTAGAAATTTCAGAATGTGATAAAATGTTGAAACCTTTTGCATATTAAGCTCTGATAAATTTACTACAGTGGGAATTTTCTTTCATAATTTTTGGAGCTAGGGAAGTATGGATCTTACTGCATTCTTTACAGACTATCCTGTTTAGGCAGATTGCTGTTATGTTTGCATTGTTTGCATATGTTTGCTTCTTTAATGATTCTATTTGAGGATAGGACTATTAAATATGCAGAGGCATTTAGTATGAAATGTTGAATAATAATTTTAGTGATTTTCTACAGTAGAGTATGATAAGGTTTTTGCATTGGTTTATACTAGCTTATCTCATGAGTCCTTGTTGAGTTTTGTGTGGATGAAGCCTTTGAGATTTAGGGAGACCGTGATATGAGAGGAATTAAGGAGACACAAAAGCTCAAGATTGGGGATGCCCAAGGCATCTCAATATAATATTTCAAGAAGTCTCAAGCGTCTAAGCTTGGGGATGCCCCGGTTGGCATCCCACCTTTGTTCTTCGACAACTATCGGTTAGTATCGGTTGATCCTATGTTTTTGCTTCTTCACATGATGTTTGCTATTCTTAGATGTCATTTTATTTTGTTTTGCTTGCTGTTTGAATATCAAGACCTTAAATTATTAAATGGGAGAGTCTTCACATAGCTAAATAATTATTCAACTACTCATTGATCTTCACTTATATCTTTTTGGAGTAGTTTGTCATTGACTCGTGTGCTTCACTTATATCCTATGAGTAAATAGTTGAATGATTTGAATATCATAAATATGAAATTATATATGCTTATCCCTTTGGGAGTAATGACTTCACATATAAGAAGTAGAGGTGGTAAATTTATTGAAGGTTAGCAAACATTGTATTGGTCACTTGAACAATTCATGAAAGAATATTGAGGGAAGAGAGATTTCACATATAAATATACTATCTTGGACATCTTTTATGATTGTGAGCACTCATTAAAATATGACATGCTAAAAGGTTGATGTTGGACAAGGAAGACAACGTAATGGGTTATGTTTCCTTATATCCGAAATAAAGTATATTGTCATGGATTATTCAACATGCTGAGCTTGCCTTTCCCCCTCATGCTAGCCAAATTATTTGCACCAAGTAGAGATAATACTTGTGCTTCCAAACATCCCTTAAACCAGTATTGCCATGAGAGTCCACCATACCTACCTATGGATTGAGTAAGTGTAGCGACCAGACCTCAAACAGTCTGATCTGTATGCTCCGGTGTCATCCCTGGATCAGTAATGCTGACACCACACAGTACTCGGAGGATTTATAGTAGAGTAGCAATCACACACTTATTACATCGAGTGTCTCAAAAGAGAACTTATTACAATAAATATGGCTTAAGGCCATCTAATAACGATAACAGCGGAAGGCTTGGAAGATAAGTGAGTCCATCAACTCCAACGGCATCACTGAGTATAGAACCACGACCTAAAAACTCCTTAATCATCGTCTGAAAAGTCTGCAACATTAACGTTGCAGCCCGAGAACGGGTCAGCACATGGAATATGCTGGCAAGGTAACACATAGAGAGTAATGGAATGAAACAACTATACTATATGCATATTTGGCTGGTGGAAAGCTCTATGGTTACAGTTTTTGCGTAAAGCCAATTTTTCCCTACTTCAAAGGAATAAATTTAATTACTATCATGGTGGTTGTTAAACATTGAGAATGGTTGACAGCATTCTCAATCCCAATTAAGCATCATCATTTAACAAACCCAACAAAATTAACTTTAGAGTAACATGTTGAGATTCACATGATAATCCAGGTACTAGATACTCAAGATGTCCATAACTGGGGACACGGCTAACCATGATTAGTTTATTACACTCTGCAGAGGTTTGTGCACTTTTCCCCACAAGACTCGATCGCCTCCGTTGGATTTCTCGCACTACACGGTGTTTGAGAAACGGATGACCGAGACACAGTCTTTCAGAAGCGCTAGCACCTTATGATGGATAGACCGGTACACTTACTTTCCCCTACATCTGCTAGTCTACCCTGTAAGAGTTCGCACGACTTAATCAACTATGCCAGAGCCCATAATGGCTTGTGGCTGCACACGGAAGTTTCTAGTATGAATAATCTCATGATCCCTTTGAGCCTGGGTGGCGGTCCAAAAGAAAAACAGGCAAGTCCTGGAATACCCAGGTGCCTCAATCCACCCAGATGTGTGTTTAGGTTGCCACCATAGATAAACCATTAATTAACAATCTCACATCTGTCATGGATATCACTCACCCAATCCACGTCTACTAGCATAGCATGGCATAATAAGCAAACGTAGAAATAACTCCCAAAGGTTTGATAATAAACAGGTAATAGGTACTACCTCATCTACTTCCCATCCCACAATTTAATTAGATCCTAATCATGCAATGTGTGAGGATTGATCTAATGCAATAAAACTGGGTTGTAGAAAAGGTATGATCAAAGTGTTACTTGCCTTGCTGATGATCCGCGAAACCTAGAGATTCGAAATAACAGGCGGCGCACTCCGGGTATTCTATCACAGACAAACAAACAAGCATACAATAAGTATTCATCTAATGCACAGGTAAAACTCAAATAGAAGATCCCCGGGTACCGAGCTCGAATTCGCCCTATAGAGAACCCTGGTTTGCAAAAAGAATCAAATCGAACGAAGCAAAAGAAATCAAACGGCGAAAGAAATCAACTTCGTTCTAGTAATCTAGATCTAAGTCAAATTTTACAGTAGCAAAAACTTGTTTAAGTTGATTATTCGCAAAGAGGGTTTCGAGACGAAACTCCAGGCGCTTGAATCGCCTGATTCCGATAAATGAGCGAAAAGTTATACTAAAACGAAAATCGGATCAGAAATCGCGATCAGAAAATAACCGCGGAAAATCCGACGAAAAAGAAAAACGACAAACAGATTAATCGTTAATTAACCTAATCCGAAAATAATTAAATAATATTAAAATAAAAAAATCGAAAATAAAACCAACGAAATATATACATAT